>NC_057388.1:22444260-22744260 GCF_019320065.1 Cervus canadensis | reverse complement strand
ACACATATGTAATTATATATGAGATATATAATTATATATTTAAAAAGAAATAATATTTATATCTATATTATTTATATATTTTTATATGTGTTTATAAATATATATATATTTCTCTTTTGAATAATACTTTAGAGTTACATAAACAGTCCTGTGGTCTTTTTTATGTTTGACACTATTATTATTTCCGATTAATGGGGATATTTTCTATACAGATTTTTTTTCACTAAGAAGTTGAGCGCTATCTCATAACAAAGACAGCTTGAGAATGTGTGTTAACAAAGTCAAACACTGGAAATGAATTTCACAGTCCTCCGCACTGCTCATTCTCACCTCATGAATCCACAAGTGTCTATGAATTTGAAGGATTGCTGCTGGTGGATGATCTCACCTTCCACACTTCCATAGTCTCTGGTTACGCTTTTTCTCCTGTAAATGGCTCCCTGTACTTGGGGCTGCAGTGCCAAACTTTCTAGACAGGCGTAAATTACTGCTTTGTCTCCCTTCCCCTCCTTCTTCATTTATATTTCACACTGTATGACAGACCTGAAACGGCTGAGTAATGGATGGTGCTAAGGGATGCTGGCTATTGATTGTGCTTCCTTCGTGCTCTGGGTGTTTTACATGTCTGAAATAACAAACCGTATGATACTAGAGATCGAAGGACTTGAACATTTTCATTTGTAGGAGGGAGGCTTTGGTTTTATAAAAGCAGCTTCAAATTAGACTAATTGCTAACTGAAAAGAATGTCTGCAATATGTAGTCAGACAAAATAAGAAAAATATAGTAAGGCCAAAGTAGTAAAGTATACACTTCCTTTTACATAGAGCATTGAGTCATTGACTGAGCTGACATTCCTGCTGTAAACTCACTCATTTTCATAAATTTCTTTTTTTCCATTTTAGGAAGAAGATGGATGTTTATGTCATGCCAGCCCCAGTACCTAACCTACATCTTAATGGGAAGGGCAGTGCAGCAAATACTCTTCTTTCTCTTACTTGGTTCACTTTAAATTTATAGACTTTAAAACTATTTATCAACTAACTTCCTTCCTCCTTTCCTTCCTTCCTCTTTTTTCCAAAATAATCTTAAATTTTCTCCTGAGGGGAATACCAGTTTTCTCCTCACTGTTCATGTAGTACGTGCTCCCTACAAATTCTTTTTCACTGTAAACATAGAGGCTGCGGATGCCATTTTTTTAAAATTCAAAACAACTAATAGTGGTAAACTCTGTAATTTCTTTCAAAATATATTCTGCAAAATAAGTGCTTGACATTATATTGGAACTAAAATGCTCAAATTAAGAGAAGGAAGGAAATGAGTATTTATTCGAAGATCTACTATGTGCCAGAAGTTTTCTGTACATGAAATCTTTTAATCCTCATCACAGCAGTGGGTGAGAGCTGTTATTCTTTCCAATTTGTGTTTCAGCAACTGAAATTGAGACACTCGGCAGCTCACGCAGCATGCCATAGCTACCAAGTGACTTTCCCACTTTCTTATATACCAGTGTCCCCTCCCTTAATTTTGCAAATGAGACCCATGAGGTGCAGAGAGATCAGGGGGCTTAAACTGGTGTCTGAGTTTGAATTGGATAATAGGTCCTCTGACTCAGTTCATCCCACTAAGCCACTGGGAATACAAAGATGAGGGGGGAAAACTCATGAAATTGACCCTAAAATTAAAATTCACATGAAAATGTCTATAAGAAAATTTACCGTGTTCAGTTTTTTTGAGGCATGGAATCTGTTAATATATTTCCTGTCTGTTACTGAGAAGAAAAATCTCATGTGATTCCTCCTCATGTTTCTTTTCCTTTAGTGCCATGACTGTTATTTTTAAGGAATTTTGTATCTGGATGCTGGCAACACAACTTTCTCGTCTCCATGGCACTGGGGCATAGGTCAGATTGTGCTGGGCCAAACTCCAAATATATAGCATGAATTTTCTATTTTACAGCTATTAAGGCAAACTGACCTCAGAAATTTGTGCAACCGTTCAAAGAATGAGCCTTATCTTACTCTTATTGCTCTCTCTACCTTTTTCCTCCAACATCAGACCTGGAACACAGAAGCTACTCCTAGTACAGTGATTATTTTTGCACATGTTGCTCTCTTTTCCTCCTACCAGAGTTTCCCTTAGAACAAGAACTCCACAGTTGCTAAATAGACAGAGGTTGTGCATGGCTGTTACTATATTTACAGATGAGACAAGATTTGGTAGGTGAGAGGTTGGGAGAAAGGATTGAAAAGAAAGGTTCAAGGTTAAGAGTTCTTATACCCATTGCTCTGAAGAGTTGCTAAAAAAACAAAAACCACATAACAAAATCTGAGCGTCTTTCTCAGCCCCTGGAAACCTGCCCTAGAGGTGTGCACCAAGTGGTCTCCACATTCTCCATACCAGGCCAGCTTGCCTACTCGCTGTTCCTCAAATATACCTCATCCTGTCTCTTCTCTGAGCTTCTTAGTAAAAGGTTCCCTCTGATATAACTGTCTTCTCTTCCTCCACTTCTGCCAATCACATTTCTACACATCCCTCAACACTGGGTGTAAATGCTTCCCACTCCATGCAGGCCTCTCATGAACTGAGGGTCAGGAATCCCTTTTGTCCGTGACTGTAGCAGCCGGAACACAGATCTTCTGTAGCACTTACCACTTACTCTACTAAATTTGGAATGCTTTTATGTCATTGTATCTTCTTTATAAGGTTAACAATTATTTCTATATATCCAAAAGTATAATCCTCATTCCATTTTATTGTTTTTTCACTTGACTTCTAGGACCTGATGCTGTCTCAGTTTTCCTCCTCGCTCACTGGCCATTTCTTCTTGGTGTCTCGTTCCCTCCCTCTATTTGGGTTCTGGCTTATCAGTCTGGACTCTTCACTATTTAGTAAAGCTTCGTTTTGGCACTTGATCAATACCCACTCACTCCCAAGATGATCTTACAGAATTTTACACCTTTAAATATCATCTCAGTGCTGACGACTCTCAAATACATGTATCCAGCCTGGACCCTGACCTCAGCTCCAGATGGTTCTCCCCACCTGTGTGCTGAGTCATCTTCATTTTGCCTCCTCACTTGGCATCTCCCGTGACATGTGTCCAAAACAGAATTCCCAGCCCCTGCCCCACTGCCATCCCTCAAAACTTGCTTTACCTCCTACCTTCTCTTCTGTAGTAAATGGCAACTGACATTTTAGAATCACTGATTCATCTCTTTCTCTTAATTTATGCATACAGTCTTTTAGCAAATCCTGCAAATCTCAAATATATATTCAGAATCTACTTCTAGTCATTTCTTGTCTATGACCCTGATCCAAGCCGTAATTATCTCTCATCTGGGATACTCAGTGCCTTGCTGACTGGTTTCTCTGTCTCTACATGCACACATCCTACTGTGTGTGTGCGTGTGTATACAACAGGGCAACTATACTGATTTAGGAATAATTAGAAGGTATTGCAAAGCAAAAGAAACCATAAACAAGATGAAAAGACAACCCTCAGAATGGGAGAAAATATTTGCTGACAAAGGATTGATCTTCAAAATATACAAATAGCTCATGCAAGTCAATATCAAAAAAACAACTCAATCAAAAAAATGGGCAGGAGACTTATATAGGCATTTCTCCAAAGAAGGCATACAGATGGCCAACAACAAATGAAAAGATGCTTAACATCACTATTAGAGAAATATGAATCAAAACTATAATGAGGTATCACCTCACAGTGGTCAGAATGGCCATCATCAAAAACATCTACAAACAATAAATGCTGGGAAAGGAAATAAATCCTACAATGTTGATTGGAATGCAAACTGGTATAGCTACTATGAAGAAACAGTATGGAGGTTCCTCAAAAAACTAAAACTAGAACTACCATATGACTCCACTATCCCACTACTGGGCATAGACCTGGAGAAAACCATAATTCAAAAAATGCATGCACCCCAATGTTCACTGAAGCACTGTATACAATAGCCAGGACATGGAAGCAACCTAAATGTCCATCAACACAGGAATGGATAAAGAAGATGTATTACATATATAATAGAATATCACTCAGCCGCTTTGTCCCAATAGGAACAAAATTGGGTGGACCTAGAGACATGGATGGACCTACAGAGTGTTATACAGAGTGAAGCAAATAAGTCAGTCAGAAAGAGAAAAACAAATATGTATATTAATGCATATACATGGAATCTAGAAAAATGGTACAGATGATCCTACTTGCAAAGCAGAAAGAGACACAGGTCTAGAGAACAAATGTATGGATACCAAAGTGAAGGGGGAGGGTGGGAGGAATTGGGAGATTGGGATTAACATATGTACAATACTGATACTCTGTATAAAACAGATAACTAATGAGATCCTACTGTAGAGGAGCTCAGGGAACTCAGGGCTCTGTAGTGACCTAAATGAGAAGGAAATCAAAAAAGAGGGGCTATACGGATAGCTGATTCACTTTGCTATACAGTAGAAACTAACAACATTATAAAGCAACTATACTCCAATAAAAATTAATTGAAATAAATAAGTAATTTTTTAAAAACTTAGATAATGTTTTCTCTTATTCAGCCCCTCCAAAGGCTCCCATCTTGCTCATGGTAAAAACAAAGCCTTTTCAGTGGCCTTCAAGACCTACTATAATTTGGCTCCCTGTTACCTCTATGAACTCATCCTACGCTTTGTCCCACTCTAGGTGTTCAGTTACGGCATCACTGGCCTCTTCTTCAAGTGTTCCGTGTTCCTCCACTTCAAGGCCCTTGTTGTTCCCTCTGTTGAGAAAGATCTTCCACAGCGAACTATATTGTTTGCACCTTCATTTTCTTCCCAATCTTTCTTCACCTTTTCCCATTATAATCTTGTTTCCCCCAATACTAAGTTCCCTGGTCATCCTATTTAAAAGTCAGCCCACCCCCCAGCACACTCTATCCCCTTTCCTTCCCTGCCTGTTACTGGTGTTTGTCTCTGATTTTCTTTGTTTTCATAATCCACCTTTCAGATCGTGCAAGAGGGCCTGGCCCAGAGTGAGTGCTCCATCAACATGTTCAGATTTGTTGAATTAATTCCACAATGCCTTCTGCACACACAGTAGGTGCTCACTATTTTTTAATCAACAACATGAACCTCCAAATTATATTTTACACCAGAAAGGGGTACACAGATTTTTTCCATTTCATGAATTTTTCAGTTAACAAAAATTGAAAGTGGTTGTATATCAGAAACAGGTGTGTTTCATCTGTATATAGTAAAACACTAAGTTTCAAAGAGTGGAAAATTTTGGTCGTTCATAGCAGAAGGAACTATTGAACCAACAACAGGTTCACTGAGCCAATAGCCATGTTAAAAGAATATAGACAGTGCCATATAACTAGGGAAATGCTCATTCAAATGCTTTAAGGGTGCCTTTGATCATGTTTAATTAAAGAAATTTAAAAATGTACTTTTCACTTAAAGTTATCTTGACACAACCACAACTTAGCATTGTTTTTTCAAGCATAAAAGCCAGAAAAAGATAAAACATGGTGGCCTTCTACTCTAAACCCCATAAATAATTTATACCCCACCCAAATGAAACAGTTAACAATAAGACATTTCTGAGTGAAAGGAAGAGAATTTGTAAGAGCCATTCATACCGTAACAGATGTGCTGTCTTGCTTCAGCCTTATTTTATATTTTTCCTTTACCCTTTCCTCTCATTGACGACCCTGTGGCATAAAGTTTCATTTCAAAGATTTAAAATAGGACATGGAATCCTTAAGAGCAATTGCACAGAGCAATCTATCATGAATTTTGTGACTCTTATACAACATGCATAGTTTCCCTGGGACCAAGATATTTTTGCCCTCAAATTGGCCCAAATCCCCTATACAACGTCATCCTCCTCGCCCAGAAATACTGATAGAATGGAAATAGATACCACTCAAATTTAAAGAGTTACTCAATTCCAATCAAAAAAAAAAAAAAAAAAAAAAACCTACTGCCAATCCTCAGGGGTCACTGAGTTTAGGATCTAGAGATGGATATTCTCATCTTCACTTGTCAGAACACTGATCTGCAAAATGCTCTAGATACGATTTTGAACTGCCTAAGCAATTTTCACCACCTTCACTGTAAGCGTCTAGAGGATTTACTGACAAAAGTATACTGTGCATGTATTTTTAAAAGCACTAGATTGGCAAAAATACCCTGGATATTTGAGCATAGGCTCCTTTGTCTCTTTTCCTTAACCCTGCCAGACCTCCCTAAGATATATGCCAAAGAGAAGCCCCCATCCTCCTGTGTCCATGATGAATGATTTGGGAACAGTCCAAACAGTAAGGGAGGGATTTAACATAGTTTTCTTGACTCTAGCCCCATTTATTTATGAGAAGGTTGTGAGGAGATTTGCAGGGAAAGTAAAATATTCCATAGTATGGCTTTCTATTCAGACCTGTGCTTAGGAATAATCATTGCTGTCACCGCTTTAATGTTCAAGAGGGAAAAAATACTTCTGTAGCCCACATAGTACAAAAAATAAAAATAAAAAAGCAGTCCCGGGGAAACCAGGAATTGTGCAGACTGATAGTTTGATTCTTTCTAGCTTATTTTATCATTATCCTCTGCTCTAAAACTTTACTTTTCTTTAAATTCCATCACACTTAATCTATTTCTGTTCTCTCTTCTCCAGTTGTGTGTGTGTCTGTGTGTGATAATAACACCCACAGTACTTCATTATTCCTCAGAATACCTTCAAGAGTAAATGCCAAATAATCTGTCCATTTGGTAAATGATGAAACCAAAACACAGAAAAACGTTCAATAACATTGATAGGGAAAGAAACCTAATGGCAGGGAGAGCCCAAGTGCAAACTTAGATGCACACCCGTGACTTCAAAACCTTGTAATCCCCATACCTACTTGTCCCCTTTTGTAAAGGAAGAAGCTGTACCGCTTGCCCGCTGCCACTGTGTCATGTAAGTAGTTGTCTGAAAACTCAGTCTTAAAAACCATCCAAATGGTATGGAGCATTCATAGATAAACCAGGTAAAGGGCTATTAGGTGTAGCCTACAATTATAAAGAAGAAAATAAGATTTTTATTGCAGTTACTCCATGCTGATGTGGGTCTATCCTATTAGCCACAGCACACGACAGAATAAATTAGCCTGAGACTTGTCAGGCTACCTTTAGTTTTCTATTTAGCTCTCGAAACTGTAAGATAATCATCCAATTTGGTTAGTGCCTCTCTGAACCTGTCCTTCAAACCTGCCACTCTTTCTCCACCATTCATTATTTCCTTGTAAATCTCAAGTAGCCATCTCACTTGTTACCCTTTACACTATTTAATCATTCTATAATACATATGGCCAATTGCTAAACTTAACAGTGGAAGATCAACTGGGGAAGGAGCAGTGGGGAGATAAATGCATTTATTGTCATCAAGTTGGAAAATTATGACCATATGCATAGACTGAGCCAAAAGAGCAGAAAATTCCCTTTGTCTCATTATTCACCCATTGTACTGTTTTTTTTTTTCCATTTATTTTTATTCGTTGTGCTGTTTTAAGTTCCTTTAGTGGCCAAAGGGTGACAGAAGCAATATGTCAGGTTTTTGCTGTAAAATGTCATCTAAAGGCAAGAAATAGACCTGTAGGACAGATAGAATTCTCCACTGAGCCATGGGATTTCTGATAAAACTCTATAACCAAATAAAAAATATCTGTGACAACATTTATGTGAAGCAATGGTGCCATTCTTTGGCCGGTTTAGGTCATCACAGGTGCACGTTCTTTGTCGTATTTGGAGATATATCCCAGTAGACGTTTGGGAATCTGTTTTGAATTTAAAGTGGAAGTCCCAAGACAGATCTGGCAATTCTTTCCAAACTCTCTTTTTCAGAGAAAAATACACATTGTGGAAAAACACTGAAAAAATAGACTGTTGTTCAAAAATAGTGTGCTATGTGTATGTATACACAAAAACACAGTCTCTTGATTTTGATAGATTAATTTTCTGTGACTCCTCTGGATATGCATTGGGCCCGCCCATGCGTTGAGAAATATGTAAATATATTCCATGAATATGAAACAGGAGTTTAGCAATGAGCACAAATAGCAAACAAAGACTGACAATCAGAGGAACCCAAATTCCAACTCAATATTGGACAAGTTACACTCTGATAAAATGGTTGTGATAGTATTTTAAATATGCAAATTCATTACCTGAGGAACATCAGTTCATAGTGTTTCATAAAGAAATATTAAGGTGTTTTAATCAAAATTAATGGTACTCTTTCCTCATTGCTTTGATTACTATGCCTGCTTCTCTGTCATTATACCTTTAATTTTATCACCTGGGGCACGCAGTGAACTTGTGCTTCCTGAACTTATTTTTTTCCATTTCTGCAGGATAGGAAAAAGCATTTAGAGCATTTCTGTTTATTTTTTTCCTCAAAAAGAGGCCAGCACATGTCGTATTGTAAATATTAGCCAAAATATATGTTAATGATAGAATTCAACAATCCTCATGGGAAGCCAGTTGTTTATTATTTCTCCTTGCTTGCACTTCTTTCCCATTTCCCTGTGGCCTGTTGGGAATGAGTACATCAAAGAACTTACACTTGTTTGGGAGCATGACTGAACTTATATTGTCTAAAGGCTGGTGTGCATGTATACAGGCAGGCTCCTGGCTCAGGGACTGTTCTTTAAAATAGAACTTTCCTGCACATGGTCTCAGCAGAGATTCAGGTTTATAGCACGATAGTCACTCAGCCCGGGAAGGAGGGCCTGGGGCGGCTGGCATCCTGGTTTAGTAGCCTCTTGCCCTAAATGACACTGAAATGACTCACAGATGAGGGAAGAAAAGCTATGACAAACATAGTGTATTAAAAAGCAGAGACATCACTTTACCAACAAAGGTCCCTATAGTCAAAGCTACGTAGTAGTCATCTATGGATGTGAAAGTTGGACCATCAAGAAGGCTGACCACCAAAGAACTGATGCTTTTGCTTTTGAACTGTGGTGCTGGAGAAGATTCTTGGGAGTCCCTTGGACTGCAAGGAGATCAAGCCAGTGAATCCTAAAGGAAATCAACCTCAATATTCATTGGAAAAACTGACGCTGAACCTCTGATACTTTGACCACCTGATGCAAGAGCCAACTCATTTGAAAGGGCCCTGATGCTGGGCTAGATTGAGGGCAAAAGGAGAAGAGGGCAGCAGAGGATTAGATGGTTGGATGGCATCACTGACTCAATGGACATGAACTTGGGCAAACTCCAGGAGAGAGTGAGGGACAGCGGGGCCCGGTGTGCTGCGGTCCATGGTGTTGCAAAGAGTTGGATATGACTTAATGACTGAACAACAACAAGATAGATGATGATACCCAAACACTGGGTTGCAAGAAAGGCCAAGTGATAACCTTCAGCCATCTGACAGTCTGAATCGTCTTTCACAATAACAACAACCAAAAACAAACAATCCCAATGAAAAGTGGGCAGAAGACCTTAGTAGACATTTCTTCAAATACATACAGATGGCAAAGAGGCACATGAAAAGATGCTCGACATCACTAATTGTTAGAGAAATGAAAATCAAAACTACACTGAGGACCACCTCACACTGGTCAGAATGGCCATCATTAAAAAGTCTACAAATAAATGCTGGAGAGGTTGTGGAGAACAGGGAACCTTCCTACACTGTCAAGGGGGCATGTAAGTTGGTGTAGTCACTGTGTAAGAGTGTTGAGGTTCCTTAGAAAGTCAACAATAGAATTACTATATGATCCAGCAATCCCACTCCTAGGCATAAACCTGGACAAAACTATTATTCAGAAAGATACATGCACCCCTATGTTCATAGCAACACTATTCACAGACCAAGACATGGAAACAACTTAAATGTCCATACAGATAAAGAAGATATGGTACATATATACAATGGAACACTAGTCAGCTGTCCAAAAGAATGAAATAACTAGAAATCATAATAAGTGAAGTAAGTTAGAAAGAGAAAGACAAATACCATATAACTTATATGTGGAATCTAAAATATAACACATATGAATCTATCTACAAACCAGACTCATGTACATAGAGGACAGACGTGTAGTTACCAAGCAGGGTGGGGTAGAGAAGGGAAGTATTGGGACTTTGGGATTAGCAGGTGAAAATTATTATACATAGAATGGATAAATAACAAGGTCCTACTATATAGCACAGGAAACTATATTCAATATCCTGGGATAAGCCATAATGGAAAGGAATATTTAAAAAGGAAAGTCTACATGTGTATAACTGAGTCACTTTGCTCTGCATCAGGGCAATGCTCTCTGGGGACCAAACGGGAAGGAAATCTAAAATAGTGGATATGTATACACATATAATTGATTCATTCTGCTGTATAGCAGAAACAAGCACAACACTGCAAAGCAACTGTACTGCAATGAAGAAATGTACCCCCCAAAAGGAAATTGGCACCCTTATTGTTCATAGCAGCACTATGTCCAATAGCCAAGGCATGCAACCAACCTAAATGTCCACTGAAAGATGAATGGATAAAGATAAAAAAGATGAATGGATAAAGAAGATACACACACACACACAATGGAATACTAGTCAGCTATCCAAAAAAAATGAAATTATGACATTTGCAGCAACATGGATGTAATTCGACATTATCATACAAAATGAAATAAGCCAGAAAGGGAAAGACAAGTTGCCGGGAAAAATATCAATAACTTCAGATACACAGATGACATGACCCTTATGGAAGAAAGTGAAGAGGAACTAAAGTGCCTCTTGATGAAAGTGAAAGAGGAGAGTGGAAAAGTTGGCTTAAAACTCAATATTCAAAAAATTAAGATCATGGCATCCAGTTCCATCACTTCATAGCAAATAGATGAGGAAGCAATGGAAACAGTGAGAGGTTTTATTTTGGGGGGGGGGGCTCCAAAATGACTGCAGATGGT
The DNA here is from genome assembly GCF_019320065.1 of Cervus canadensis. Classification (NCBI taxonomy): domain Eukaryota; kingdom Metazoa; phylum Chordata; class Mammalia; order Artiodactyla; family Cervidae; genus Cervus; species Cervus canadensis. The sequence goes on along the minus strand of NC_057388.1, from coordinate 22,733,316 downwards.
GATTGCAGCCATAAAATTAAAAGACGCTTGCTCCTTGGAAGAAAAGTTATGACCAACCTAGACAGCATATTAAAAAGCAGAGACATTACTTTGCCAACAAAGGTCCATCTAGTCAAAGCTATGGTTTTTCCAGTAGTCATGTAGGGATGTGAGAACTGGACCATGAAGAGGGCTGAGCACCAAAGAATTGATGCTTTTGAACTGTGGTGTTTGGAGAAGACTCTTGAGAGTCCCTTGGACTGCAAGGAGACCAAACCAGTCAATCCTAAACCAAATCAACCCTGAATACTCATTGGAAGACTGATGCTGAAGCTGAAACTCCAATACTCTGGCCACCTGATGCGAAGAACTGACTCACTGGAAAAGACCCTGATGCTGGAAAAGATTGAAGGCAGGAGGAGAAGGGGAAGACAGAGGATGAGATGGTTGGATGGCATCACCATCTCGAAAGACATGAGTTTGAACAAGCTCTGGGAGTTTGTGATAGACAGGGAAGCCTGGCGTGCTGCAGTCCATGGGGTCGACTGAGCGACTTTCAGTTTCATACTAATTTTAAGGGTGTACTGTTGAGAGAGGCTGATTGTCTGTCTGGAGATTGGGGGTAGAGTATCATTCACTGGGACACCTTAACCAGAAGCTTGGGCTACTATACCACAATGACAGGAAGCCTCTCACTATTCCTCTGGGGACTTGACAGGTGCAGAGTCAGATTGCTTTCATTTCTGTGTTCCTCCCCTGCCACCACCCTCATCCAAACCACCGTCATCTCACTTGGGCACCTCAGTGTTGACCTAGCTGGTTTTGCTTCAGTGCTTCCTCACAGATCATCTGTTCTTCCTAGAATAGCTAGTTATAACATGTTGCTCTTTTCCTTACTCTGACTCACAGCCTTACATCATCTGCCCTCATCATCATCTATGCTCTCCTGCTTGTTGTGGCCAGCCACATTGTATTTCTTGCTCTTTGTCAACTACCCTTAGCCCTTCACAGACTTTTTGTCATATCTTTCCCATCTACCCTGCTCTTTACACGTCTCCCTTTTTCATATTGACTCTATCCCAGCTTAAACAGCATTTTATCTATGAGCATTTCCTGACCATTCTCCCTCAGGGAGCATCCCTATTCAAATACCTTCTCAGGGACTTTCCTGATCCAGTGGCTAAGACTCCGTGCTCCCAGTACAGGAGGGTCCAGGTTCAATCCCTGGTCAGGAAACTAGATCCCACATGCTACAGCTAAAGACTCCGAGTGCCGTAACTAACACTCAACACAGCCAAATAATAAAAACAAACATTAAAGAATACTTTTCTTGGCCTTCTGTTTATATTCTTTATAGAACTGTTACAATTTGTATTCTTTGTTTATCTCAGTGTGGCCACTTACGTGCATTTCCTATAAGAATTCTAGCTCTCATTTCATCACTGTATTTTCAACATTAGGGCAGGGAGTAACACTAATTGAATAATTATCACAAATTAAAAAAAAATTATCTTTACAAAAAAACTGCAGTGGGTTACGTAAGAACTTAGATCCAAGAACCAATAAGGAAATAATTTTCAATTGTGACTATATCAGTTATTGTCAAGTACAAAGGATCCAAGTACAATATAACTGAAAACCTCTCCTTGGCAGCTGTCTGCTTTATCTGCTTCTTCCTCTTCACCTCCCAGGCCCCAGGGTATTTTTGCATCAGTGCAAAAATCTCACTTGGCAACACTTGAGCCAAATCTTTGCAATAATGTATCTGATAGTTCAAGGTTTTTTTTTTGTTGTTGTTCTTTTCCCTGGGCCTTTTTTATGTAGAATAAATATGTCCATTTAATCAGTACCCGTGATCTCCAGCAAAGAGGCTGGAGGAAAACAATCTGATTACAGTGGCATGCAAAGGACCGCCAGACTTCCCCATTAATGGGCATTTTATATATTTCAAAAGAAACTTATTGATACAGATATTTTCCCTAATAAGAAAAATATTTGGAGGGGTAATTTTTAGTACCCCTGACTCCCACATGTCTGAGTTTTGAGCTAGAAGAAAAGGATTTAGGGACTTGACATCTTCCATCTGAAAGATTGCCAAGATCTGGCTTAAGGCACACCAACTGACATTAGTCCCTAGGCAAAGTATCACGTAAGATCTCACTCTTCCTTTTGTATTGCTCAGGCATACCTTACCTATCTTCCCTTTCATTAAGTATTATATTGGTTAAGTGTGGTTCGTAAAACACATATACTATGTTAAATAATCCACTGACCAAAAGCAATATTGGATGTATATTAAAATTTTGTTCACATGGATTATGCTTGTGCAACCTTGGCTTATGTGTATCAAAATTCCACTGGCAGTGTTTTGCTTTTGATCTGTGAGCTATTAGAAGCCCTGTTGCTACAGATGAAAGGAGTTAGAGAGTTCTATATCATAATGCAGTGCGATCAGTAATTCACAGAGCAGGTAATTTGCAGTGACTTGCCAAGCCTTTGATTGCCCGGGTTTATGGCTATTAGCAGTTTCCCCTTTCAAATTTGTATGGTTCCATACTTGCTTTCTGACCTCTTTTTCATCATTTATGGCCCAATTTGGTAGTGAAAAAACATCACTTCTTGCTTAGCGCACGGCTGTCATTCAAAGCCCAGTGACTTACTGAGCACTTTGACATTTGTGATGATGAAAAAAACATTAAGCAGGTGTAGAGAACACTAACCAGGTTCCCGCAACAATGCTTTATGGGATTCACAACGTACCTCTGGGCTATAAAATGATTCAGACTTGATTTTCTCTATCAATTCAATCTCAAGTGTTCAAACTCCCACTCAAAGGAGGAGGTACAGGTCTCACTAAAATTGAAGTTAAATAAAATTCCCAATAATAATGTTAATATAGGACCTCATAGGGACAACTGGAAGGGCAGTGATTGCCACTAAAATAATATGAACGTTGGGCTCACATGTCTACTTTGAAGTCATGCAATTAGAAGTACTACTTGATACTGGACTATATAAAATTTAAGCCCTATAAAATGTCTTTAGCAATGAAAACTTACAGTGAAATGGCATGCTGTAGCCCCTCAGCTGTCTGAATTGTACATACGCTATGTGAAGGAAGCATCATGTTTTTCCGTGGAGGTTTTTCTTTGCACGTTTAAAATCGGTCATCTGCTGCACAGGTGTGCAGCACACCCTGGGGTGGGTGAGTCTGCCTCACGTGCCGTGTGTCTGGGAGACATGGAAACCTGCACAACTCAACACGGCCCAGGTCCCCAATTAGTGCGTTTGAGGAAGCAGTCCAAGTCAGAACTCTTGAGCACAGGGATTTTCCCAACTCAGAACTTGCTTAGATGTCTCAGAATCTATCATTCAGGCCCAGAACCATTTTCAGTTTAAAATGTCACATGCACGCACAGAGTCACACATACCTAATGACAAAGGAAAGATGGTTGTCAAGATCATCCACTTGCTATCATCATTCCAGTAGGAAAAGAAAATACCTTTCCCCATAAAGTGAAACAGACAGGCCCTGCACTTTGACCCTCTGCATGTTTACCATATTCAGGAAATTATTTGAAAAATCCTAAATGTAGAATAGAAAATTTTGAGTAGTTTTACATGTGGAAGTGGTGGCTTCTAACGGAGAGCATAAATATCTAAGGCATTTTCCATTTATATCTAACGCAGAAATATCTTGGAGTGGTAATTAAAAGCAAATTGAGAAGATAAGGCTGTAGACTCACGCTTGCTTCTGGCTGATGAAGACTGTTCCCGTAAAATAAAAGGATCTGAAGATCAAAGGCAGTAAGAACAACTGGTGCATGAACACTGACTCTTATACAGAGCATTTTGCACAAAAGACTGTGACTGTCCTTTTCAGCCACAGCTGGGCACGTGGAGAGCAGCAACAGTAGTTGCTTCTTTGAATATCAAGTAGTCATAGCCATAATATTCCATGCTTGCCTAGCAAAATACAATGATATTGGCATCTTCCCTTGTCCTTACCACCTAGCTATTTTAATATCTCCATATTCTTTCTGTACACATCCACTTCATTTCCAATACAATGACCACACTCACCATACACCTCCCCACCCCTGGCCAAATGTGTTTGTCAGAGAGTAGTGACGTCAATGGGACTAAGACGGGAAGTTCAATTAAAAAACAAAGCAATGTGGATGCTTTATGAGTTTTACAGAGAAGGCAAGAAATTTTATATCTGCTCTGTCCCTCAGGCTGGTTGTAATTTCAGTGTAGAGTGGAAATGGTCCTGAGAAATTATTGATCTTGACTTTTACCAGGCCTTCAGTAAAGCAAAGGTAACAAATAATGTCATGCTTGAAGTTGGTGAAAAAATATTTGCAGTCATGGTTGTAAGTTGGGGCCAAACTCAGGAGCACTGAACCCAAACACAAAAGCACCCTACCTTGCCTTTTTCCAGTCTCACATAATATTTTTATTTGTTTAGTTTCACTGATGAGATTTTTAGGTCAGTTAACTAGTACTTCCTGCGAAACTGTCTTGATATTTTATCAGGTCTTACCCAAAAACACATGCTTGTTTTGAGTCCATGTGCTGACAACTACTTAAATGCATCATTCCTTATTTATTGCAACCTTTGCCTGTGCTTTCATCTTTTCAAAGATTTTGCATGATCCTTTGGAGTAGGTTATTTAGAAAAATGAATGAATGGATGAGGTCTAACCTTCTGGGGGAAAAATATAAGTGTCCCATAAAAAAGAGCAAATATAAGCCAAACAGAGGAGAATTGGCAAAAAAAAAAAAAAATAGTTTACTGCTATGTAGAAAACTAGTGCATTTTATTTATTTGAGCATTCATTCAACTGTGGCTAGAATTACATATTTGCATTATAATATAAGCTCTGAATGAATTCATTCCTAAAGTGGGAATACCAAAGAACGTCGTTTCAGTTTATGAAATTATACTTAGCACGTTTATTTGTTCTCTCTCAACTTGAAACCCACAAGTTTTTATTAAGAGCATGGTTCGTATTTCAAATAGCAAGAAATCTTCATGTCTCCCTTTCCTTCCCCCTCAAAAATAAATCTACAAAGCACCTGGATTTAGAAGAACAACCCAGATCTATTGCCATTAACTCTGAAAACTAGCAAGCACTTCCATAATAAAAATAAACAGTGCATACTGTAATCGATGAGGAGGCAACATCCCACACTGTTTATTGATTCATAAGGTTAAGATTAAAGTGGGATTCTTGCCCATGTTTATCAACAGGTTTTTTTTTTTTTCTTTCTCTCTCTTTTTAAGCAGTAAGTGAACCTGGAATCCCACAAACCAATCAATAAAGTTTAAAAGCTTCAGTGAGTCTAACCCATAACAGGTCCTTGTTTGGAGGACATGCTCAAGAAACACATGTGCCTTTAAGAGGTCTTGAAAGACTTTGCACCCATGGACCATTACCATTTCCAAACACCCTGCAGCATTACCAGCCCAACATGTGCGGACTGTATATCACCGTGACCCTCTCACTAAAGCCCTTTTGACTGCAGTGCTTTTAATACCCACTTTCTCAGCTGAGCTCAGGAGTGATTTGTTTTACATGCCACATTAATCCTTTCCACATTTTCTGGATGAGGCAACCACAATTCCACTTGTGAGGTGTTTCTAAAACACAGTTATAGGAATAAAGCAGCAGGGTCCCAGACTTGACAACTTCCCTCTAGGCAGCTGACAAAGTGGGCTATCGTGCCTCGGTTTAACTCTTCAAACGACCGTTTGTGCCTGGCCACTAGGGTGGGCCAGCTTTCCAGGCCAGTAGGAAGCCCCATTTATTGAAGGCAATTTACTCTCAATTAAAACACAGTAGGAATCTTCATAGACATAATGCCTTCTTGATACTATGCATATTAGTAACATTAAAATCAAGAATAAATGGAAAAGCGCAGTAAAGACAAAAATACATAAAACACACCTCCGGAAAACCCAAGAAAGTTTCTACATCACACTCTCATAGTTGTAAGAAGAGAGATTTTTTTCCCCCCTCTTGTTTAAATAAATGGGCAATTAGTGTTCAAAGCACAGGCTTTTATTATGTGGTAATTTTACAGTTTTGACTTTAAAGGCAACTTACCCACCCCCACTCCCCAAATATATTCTAAGACCAGTGAACGTCTGCTGCATGCATTTATGAACTTTTCTACATTTTTAATGTTCATTGAATGTAAGTAATGAAGGTTTTGAAATTTCAGGTTGTCAACAAGGCTAACTGACTGGACCGACCCATTGTTTAAAAAAAAAATGTTTCTACATGTCAGCACTTGGCTGATTTTATTAACTTGTTAGTATTATGCTCCCAATTTTATGTGTTAAAATCTAACTGTACAAGGAACTTGAGGCCTAAAATTATGCCTTTATCCAGTCCTAATTTATTGTTCTTCCGTCATAAATTTTATTTGCAGCTTCAATGGTCTGAAAAAAGCAATAAATCATACTGAGGTGAGTTTTACGTAGTTTAGATTGAGTTCCTTATTTTTGCTTGAAAAAATTAATCCAATCCATTCCTTCTGGTGTCATCGTTTTATGGATAATAGTATGTCTCAAGGCAAGAGATCACTTGAGTCAAAGAGATTTTTTTCCTAAGATTTTATCCTAACAGGATAGCAGTTATACATGAGTGAGTGAGTGAAGTCACTCAGTCGTGTCTGACTCTTTGCGACCCCATGGACTGTAGCCTACCAGGCTCCTCCCTCCATGGGATTCTCCAGGCAAGAATACTAGAGTGGGTTGCCATTTCCTTCTCCAGGGGATCTTCCCGACCCAGGGGTCGAACCCGGGTCTCCTGCATTGCAGGCAGACGCTTTAACCTCTGAGCTACCAGGGAAGCCATAGTCAGGTGATAAATCTTTTACATCAATTATGAGGAAACTGATGTCATGTTTACAAAATAAATTGAGTTATGTCAATGAGAAAAATATTTATTTCTTGTCCCAGGTTGTTTTCCTTAGATAATCAGGACTGTGATTCTAGTTTTTCTGAAGAAGCCTTCTGAAGAATGATGTGCTGAGGTTTCCTGTGTCTATGTGTGATAGTCACTCAGTGGTGTCTGACTCTTTGTGACCCCATGGACTCTAGCCTGCCAGGCTCTTCTATCCATGGAATTCTCCAGGCAAAAATACTGGAGTGGCTTGCCATTCCCTTCCTCAGGAGCTCTTCCTGACGGAGGGATCCAATCCAGGTCTCCAGCACTGTAGGCTGGAGATTCTTTACCATCTAAGCCACAAGAGTTTTCCTTGCCACGGCTGAAACTGTGGTTGCTAAACTGTGCCTGGCATAACACAGGTGCTCATTAAATATCTGTCAGATGGATGATGGGTTCAAACATACCACTTCACGTTCTAAACAACAATCTAGTTTATAATAATAATAAAACAACAGTTTAGCACTACAGTGTCTAAAAATGAGCTATTTTCTAGTGATCTTTAAAACAACAACAAAAATCTGATCAAGTAAGGAGAAAAACATGAAACTGATTAAAATCTCATTCCCCCTTTTTCTCCCTACACACATACTCACACAGACACATATCTGCCCCACCCTTCCAGAGACACTACTTTAAAAAATTTAATGTTTACTCCAATGTAGAAAGTTGAATTAATACTTAGCAGACAATTTAAACATTTTTAGAACTCGAAAAGTTTAAGTGAATTTGTCAACGATTGACAGAACTAGAAATGTTTTCGTCTAACTGTATTTTAAAACTGATTTTAAAAAATGACTTGTAGCTTTTGGAACTCTTGTCTCAAATCTAGAATCATCTCAAAATGAAAGGATGATTTTTAAAAAAATGCCTGAGTGTAAAGTCAACTGTTTTAAACTTTATTTCAAATGGTCTGCTTTCAATATCTTTAAAGAAAAATTTCTAGATTACTGTCTTTCTCTAAATTGCTATTTCTTTAACAGGATCTAGAATTCCTCAGCTAGCTTAGAATCATAAAAGCACTGGTTTTTACCCTGCTTGGACATTTGCTCATTTGAGTTTGGGTTCACATTTAGTTATATCCACTAAAATTGCCCATTCCTCTTTTGCCATTGGGCATTTTTTCAATCTTAACAAAACCAAGTCCATATTATAGGCCTGCTGGCCAACATTCCAGGTAAATGAACGGTTTTAAAGAAAAATGGTGCTATTTTTCAAAAGCCTGACATTTAAAAAAATACAAGTCCAGAATTGAAGCCTTCAATAATTTTTCCATGCCTATATGCTACAAGAAGCAAATGGTTACACAAATGAATACATCTGGGATTATTTTCAAGCTGTTATTCCCCACCAGGGAAAATATTTAGAAATAAGGCTCAGTCTTTGTGCTGGAACTACAAAGAGGCCAGCCATCTTGATGCTTTTCCAGATCGTTTAATGATTTTCCTCATATTGTGTGGTGGCTTTACTGCCCTGTTTTGTATGCCTTCCCGTTCACTGTTGGTAACCATTTATGCTGGGTATGTTCCAATTTCTAAATCTGTTTTGTGGCATTTATAGCCTGCAGCTAATAAGGCCATTCAGTGTTTTTTTATATATATAAAATATTAAAAAATATACTTTACCATGGAAAGCTAGAGGAAATGATTCAAAATTTAAAAACAGCCTTATTAAAGGATGGAGTAACTTTGCCTTTAAAATGTTAAGTGAGGTGACTGTGGTTGAGAGGTGCCATTCTGCTTCTAGAGTCCAGGAGATGCAGTGTTGGGTGTGTGTGTGCATTTTATATGTATATGTAGGTATAATAAGCATATGTATATTTTATACATATAAACTAAGTACAAAAGGAAATGGTAATTCATATATGTTATTTTGCAACCTCTGACTTTATAAGACGGAGTCTCCAACAAATATGCATATGTATCATAAATCCTGGTGTTATTTTCACTCAGATTGGATTTTAGAGTTTTTACATTTTTAGACTTTTGCCTTCCTATGAATTTCATACAAAATGAAAATTATTGTACTTTTAAGATGCATAAATACTGTATGTCTAAAACACTAAAATTTCCACAATTAACTCTAAATTAAAGCATAAAAAATGATTGTTACCATTAAGGTAGTCTTTTATTCGACATACATCTAAAGAGATCATGTTAATCAGACTTTTATTGTCCTTTTTCAATTCAATGTAAATTTGATGCGTAACATATATTTCCTAACTTCAAATATATTGGAGTTTATAAATTACTTTGTTTTCTCATATTTAGAATGTACATTCCTAAACTAAAAATTTTCATAATTTTCTTTAACCTATAAATTACATGTGATTTGAGACTATAATCATGGCCAAAGCCTGAATATAAGACAAAATCCTCTGAAAACATAGTTAATTCCTTTTTAATTTTATCTCTGTGACTTAGCAGCAGCAGCAGCTGTGAATTTCAACTTCAACATCATGGTATCTTTTGGAAATAAAGTTTTTTGCAAGAGGTTATAAGCTCTAATTGTTTGAGTGTACAAATCAAGCACATGATGGGTTGGTTGAACATATAGTTCACCCATTTCCACATTCAGAGTTCTGTGCAAGAGGAAATCCTCAACTTTGACCCACAGGAGGGAAGGCTGAAAAACCTTGTCACTGAGAAGGTTTTTTATGTTACTGAATGAGAAAACATTAATTTTTGGAAATGGGCATTGTGATGCATAGGTCTACAGAAAGTGAAAGTGAAAGTGAAGTTGCTCAGTCCTGTCCAACTCTTTGCGACCCCATGGACTGTAGCCTACCAGGCCCCTCCGTCCATGGAATTTTCCATGCAAGAGTACTGGAGTAGGTTGCCATTTCCTTCTCTAGGGGATCTTCCTGACCCGGGGATTGAACCTGGGTCTCTCACATTGCAGGCAGACACTTCTCCATCTGAGCCACCAGGGAAGTCTACAGAGAGATCAACTAATATCTGTGAGAATAATTTGCAGGTCTTCTTACGTTTGGATGTCATCTTGAGTGAGTGGTGTGATGTGTGCAAACAGGCAATGTTTGAGCTCTTGGATATTCATATTTTAACAAGTGATATCAAATTGATAGGGCTTTACATTCATTAGATTAATTTTAATTTGCTTTATTTGCAAAGAAGACAACTTATTTAATTGCACAAAGTTATGTTTATATTGGTAATTTGTATGGACATCTAAAAGATTTAGGTGGTTTTGAACTGATATGTTCTTATTTTTCTGATATTAAAAGTATTAAATCATCATTTGAAAGCATTTACCAATGAGAGCAGAAATTTAGAGAATCCCCTTAGTCTTACTCTTCAAATACAAAAAGATTATATATGTATATTTATATACAATATATATATTAATAGCCTCATGTGTATAATTTTGTACATATATATACCAAGAGTGTATACACTAATAGTTCCTATTATTATGTTAATATTATTATTATTCATTTACAAAAGCTAAATGGAACTTTAGGTCCTGTCCTGCAGCTTTTTATTCATACATGGATCACTTTTTCTGCCAATACACAGAGATATGCTTCAAATTTTTAATTTTGCACTGTATTCTCTTAATAAATCATGTTATTTAAGATTCCAGTCCTTATTGATAAAGTATTTAAACTGTTTCTCAATTTTATCTATTAGAAACAATTGTTCATTGAGCATTCTCTCATATACAATTTTGAATACTTAGGCTTATATAGCTAGTGTATAAGTTTTGAAAATACCACTACTGGCTCAATGTTTATGCACATTATTCAATTTATTGATGCTAACAAATGCTTTCTAAAAAACTGTAATAATTTGCATTGCCAACAAAATTATCAGAGGACACCTGTTTTATTACTCTAACACAAACATGAATTTTATCACAATTTCTCTTTTTTCCCTTTTCTTTTCCATTCTAAAACAGTATAGAACACACATGCCAATCTAAAAAAGCATTTAGTGATACGGTTATACATAATCTATTAAAAGGCAATTTTCATTTTCTCTTTGGCCTCTTTCGCTATCTTTCCCCCACTCACACAGCACTCTCTTCCCTCTCCACTGCTACCATCTCTGTGCATTTCCAAAACTCTACTTAGGCATGTGTTCTTAATGTATTTACTATCTGTCAGTCATAAGTAGATCTTATTCTATATTTTATCCTACAACATTCTTATCTTCCCTTGAAAATACTTTGGTTTGATCCCTGGATCAGGAAGATCCCCTGGAGAAGGAAATGGCAACCCACTCCAGTATTCTTGCCTGGAGAGTCAGTCCCATGGAGAGAGGAGCATGATGGGCTGCAGTCCATGGAGTTGTAAAGAGTCCGACAGGACTTAGTGACTAAGCAACAACAGCAGCTTGAATTTAAGGTTAATCTAATCAAACTACTGCACAACTGCACGCATTTCACAGGCTAACAAGGTCATACTCAAAATCCTTCAGGTTGGCTTAAACAGTATGTGAACCGCGAACTTCCAAATGTTCAAGCTGGATGAAGAAAAGGCAGAGGAGGAGGAAGTACAAGATGGCAGAGGAGTAGCTGGACATGGAGTACATCTCTCTCAACAGATACATCAGGAATATACCTTCAGACACAGAAGTGCATGCAGAACGCCAGCTGAGAGCGGACAGGAGTACCTGACCAGCGGAAAAGAATGTATGGACCCATGCAAAACTCAGTAGAATGAAGGAACTAGGGGGGAAACAGGAGAGTCAGTAGGACTGGACCTGCCCTCAGTGGGTGGGGGAACTGAAGTAGGGGTCTGATGACCACATTGGGGCAACAGTTTGAGTCAGAGGAGAAACATTTAAGGCTGAGAGTGAAACAGCTGATCTGTGGCAGCTTAAGTGGAATGAGAATCAGACATTCCTTGCCGCAGCCTTATATACCCCAGATGGCACAGTGACTGGGAGCTGGAGTTTAGGGATTGTGGAGCAATCCCAGGGCAAGGGCTTCTGTTGACTGCGAGGGGATGTGACACAGATAGAGGGGATGTGAGAGAGGAGATTGTAGTGGGAAATGCCTGTGGAGCAGAGCCAGGCAGCCAGGGAAGCAAGGGGATACTGCTGAGTCACGTGTAGGCGGTGGAGCCATCACCATAGCCTCTCTTCCCCAAGATGCAGGCACTGGCAGCTGAACAACAGAGAGGTTGGCCCATCAATCAAGGACACAATGAACCTCAGAGCAGGACCCCTCCCAGGGTGCCCCTAGAAGTGCCTGACGTGCTGATCTACAGAGGAGGACCCCAGCCAGGGGGCCCCCCTCTACGTGCCTAATGCGCCAAACAACAGAGAAGGACCCCAGGCAAGGAAGCCCTCTAAGACCCTGAATGGGCGGAGCTATGGAGAAAGACTGGCCAAGGAGGCCTTCTGATCGCCAGCTTCAGGAGGCTCGAAAAAAGACTCTGATAGGGCCATAACTTCTGGGACAGAGGCAGTCCATGTCCCTGCACACTTGGCACCGCCAGGGTCCCCGCAAGCCAAGCAGACCCAAAACCCTCTCACCAGCTGTACAAATTGCAGATTAAATCCAAACGATCAACTAGGCAGACTCTGTGCCTGTGGACTATATAAAAGGTCATTGAGAGCTCACACAGAAGAAAACACACTGGTTCTGATAGCTGTGGACATTGGAGACAAGAACATAGAGGAGTAGGAGCAGATGAGAATCTGAGCAGCCCCCACAGCAGGTCCAGAGATCAGCACAGTGATGGAGGGCATCCTAGGGAGGTGAGGGGGACTCTGACTCCCAGCATGGGAAAGGACTCGGACAGCAGTGACTCAGGAAAAACATTTATTATTCTTATGTTTTGACTTGTTCTGTAGATTCTTTTGGATTTTCTTTTTTTTTTTTTTCCTTTTCCCCCCACTCTGTTGTAGTTGTCTATTTTATTGGCACTATGAAATCTAACTGACCTTTAGAGCTTTTTTTTCTCTTTTTTTTCTCAGTCACATTTTTTAATTTTTGTTATAAACCTCTGCCTCTATGTTGGGCTTTTGCAGTTCTGGGGCGTTTGTTGTTGTTGTTGTTTTTTCCCTCTCTCTTTTTGTAATTTTAATTTTTAATTTTTTAAACATATTATTATTTTTCTACATTTATTCCTTTTTTGCTTTTCCTACTGTTCTTTTCCCCTTGAAGTTAAATTTTAATATATATAAATTTTCTTTATCTACCTCTATGTAACTTTGCATATCTATTCTTCCTTTCTTTCCTTTAATCTCAACATATTTGTTGGTCTTATTTTCATGGCTTTATAGCCCAATTGGCACCTTGATTTAGTTTTCTTTTCCAGTTTGTGCTTTAGTTAGTTTTGTTCTGGCAGACAAAGTTTTTGGTTCCCTTTGTTGGCCAGGTCAATCTATTTAACTTTATTTTTGTTAGACTGTCTTTATTTTGCTTATGGGTATATATGTATATGTGTGTACTCAATCACACTTTTTATTTTTGTTATAAACCTCTGCCTCTGTGTTGGGCCTTTGCAGTTCTGTGGAGTTTTCCTTTTTTTCTTTTTTCTTCCATTTTTTTTTTCTTTTCTCTTTTTTATAATTTTAATTTTTAATTTTCTTAAACCTATTATACTTTTTCTACATTTATTCCTTTGTTTGCCGTTCTTACTGTTCTTTTCCCCTTGCAGTTAATCTTTAATGTATATAAATCTTTGTCTACCTCTATTTAACGTTGCGTATCTATTCTTTCTTCCTTTCCTTTCCTCTCAACATATTTGTTAGTTTTGTTTTCATTGCTTTATTCTCACCTTGGCACCTTGCTTTAGTTTTCTTTTCCAATTTATGCTTTAGTTAGTTTTGTTCTTAACTGGTAAATATAATTTTTGATTGCCGTTGTTCGCCAGGTCAATCTATTGTACTTTATTTTTGTTGGACTGTTTTGACTTTGCTCATGGGTGTATATGTATATGTGTGTATTCCACTATTTTAATTATTATTTGCCTGATTTTATAACTGCCATTTGTCTGGGTTCATCTTTGGTTTCTTGTTTTGGGTATTTATTTTAATCTCACTTAATGCCATAACAAACCACTTGTGGAATCTTCATTCCTGAGCAGAGATCAAGCCCTGAGCCTTTGGAGTGGGAACTCTTGACTCCAAGACTCTAGACTACCAGAGAACTATTTCTAGGAGGTATCAAATAGTGAGCACTCACACAGAGGAAACCACTGTAATACAAGACCTGGCATCACCCAACCACCAATAGCACCCTGTGCTGGATGCCTCATCTAAACAACAAACAAGACAAAAATACAAACCCAATCATCAGCAGACAGGATTACCACCTCACTCAGCCTTGCCCATCAGAGGAAAAACAAACAAACAAAAAATTAGCATAAATCTCACCCTATACAAAGCTTACACAAACCACTGGGCCAACCTTAGAGGGCAGAAACCAAAAGGAAGGAATTCAACCTTGAAGCCTGGGAAAAGGAGACCTCAAACACAATAAGTTAAAAACATATATATAATAAAAGGCACAGAAATACTACACAAATAGAGGAAAACAAACTAGAAACACAGAAGTCCAAATAAATGAAGAGGAAATAGGCAAACTACCTGAAAAAGAATTCAGAATAATGATAGTAAGTAAAGAGGATCAAAATCTTTGAAAGCAAAATGGAGAAAATGCAAGAATCAATTAACAAAGACCCAGAAGAATTAAAGAATAAACATGTAGAGACAAACAACAAAATTACTGAAATTAAAAATACCCTAGAAGGAATCAATAGCAGACTATCTGAAGCAAAAGAATGAATCAGTAAACTGGAAGATGAAATGGTGGAAATAACTTCTGAAGAGCAGACTAAAGTAAAAAGAATGAAAAGAAGTGAGAATAGTCTCAGACCTCTGGGACAGTATCAAACACACCAACATTTGAATTATAGGGGTCCCAGAAGAAGTAAAAAGAATGAAAAGAACTGAAAATAGTCTCAGACCTCTGGGACAGTATCAAACACACGAACATTTGAATTATAGGGGTCCCAGAAGAAGAAAGGAAAAAGAAAAATTTTTTGAAGAGATTATAGTTGAAAATTCCTCCAACGTGGAAAAGGAAATAGTCAAGTCCAAGAGGCACAAAGAGTCCCATACAAGATAAACTCAAGGAGAAACATGTCAAGATACGTACTAATCAAACTAACAAAGACTAAACACAAAGAAAGAATATTAAAAGCAGCAAGGGAGAATCAACAAAGTAACATATAAGGGAAACCCTCTAAGCTTAATAGCTGATCTTTCAGCAGAAACTCTGCAGGCCAGAAGGGAATGGTAGGATATATTTAAAATACTGAATGAGAAAAATCTACAATCAAGATTACTGTACCCAGCAAGGATTTCATCCAAAATTGATGGAGAAATCAAAAGCTTTTCAGACAAGCAAAAATTAAGAGAATTCAGTACCACCAAACCAGCTTTACAACAAATGTTAATGGGGTTTATATAGTCAAGAAATAGAAGAAAAAAGATCTACAAAATCAACCCCAAACAATTAAGCAAATGGCAATAGGAACAGATATATCAATAATTACTTTAACCATAAATGGATTAAATGCTCCAACCAAAAGACACAGACTGGATGAATGGATACAAAAACAAGACCCATATATATGCTGTCTACAAGAAACCCACTTCAACCTCAAGACATATAGACTGAAGGTGAGAGGATGGAAAAATATATTCCATGCAAATGGGAAGCAAAAGAAAGCTGGAGAAGCAATCCTCACATCAGACAAAACAGACCTTAAAATAAAGATTACAAGAGATAAGGAAGGAAACTACATTGATCAAGGGATCAATCCAAGAGGAAGACATAACAATTGTAAATATATGCACCCAACACAGGAGCACCTCACTACATAAGACAAACACTAACAGACATAAAAGGAGAAACTGACAGTAACACAATAATAGTAGGAAACTTTAACATCCCACTCGCACCAATGGATAGATCATCAAAACAGAAAATTAATAAGGAAACACAAGTCTTAAATGATACATTAGATGAGATGAATCTCATTGATATCTTCAGGACATTCCATCCAAATGCAGAAGAATACACCTTCTCAAGTGCAATTGGAACATTCTCCAGGATAGACCACATTCTGGGTCACAAATCAAACCTCAATAAAGTTAAGAAAATTGAAATCGTATCAAGCATCTTCTCTGACCACAATGCTGTGAGACCAGATATCAATTACAAGAAAAAAAAACTGTAAGAAACACAAACACATGGAGATTAGACAACACATTTCTAAATTAGCAACAGGTTACTGAAGAAATCAAAAGGGAAATAAAAAATTTTCTAGAAACAAATGACAATGAAAACACAACAACTGAAAACATACAGGATGCAGCAAAAGTAGTCCTAAGAGGGAAGTTTTAAGCAATACAATCCTACCTCAAGAAGCAAGAAAAACATCAAATAGACAGCCTAACGTTACACCTAAAACAACTGGAAAAAGAAGAACAAAACAACCCCCAAAATTCATAGAAGGAAGGAAATCATAAAGATCTGAGCAGAAATAAATGAAAAAGAAATGAAAGACATAATAGTAAAAAATTAATAAAACTTAAAGCTGGTTCTTTGAGAAGATAAGCAAAATTGACAAACTTGTAGCCAGAATCATCAAGATAAAAAGAGAGAAGAAACAAATCAACAAAATTATAAATGAAAAAGGAAAGGTTACAACAGACAATGCAGAAATACAAAGGATTATAAGAGACTATTATGAAAAACTATATGGCAATAAAATGGATAACCTGGAAGACATGGACAGATTCTTAGAAAAGTTCAATCTTCCAAGACTGAACCAGGAAAAAACAGAAATTATGAACAACCCAATTATAAGCACTGAAATTGAAGCTGTGATCAAAAATCTCCCCAAAAAACAAAAGCCCAGGAGCAGATGGCTTCACAGGAGAATTCTATCAGACATTTAGAGACAAGCTAATCCTTCTAAAATGCTTTAGAAAAACTGCAGAGGAAACAGCACTGCCAAACTCATTCTACGAGGCCACCATCACCCTGATACCAAAACCAGACAAAGACAACACAAAAAAAGAAAATTACAGGCCAATATCACTGATGAACATAGGTGCAAAAATGCTCAACAAAATTTTAGCAAACAGAATTCAGCAACACATCAAAAAAGCTCGTACACCAAGATCAATTTGGGTTTATTCAAGGAATGCAAGGATTCTTCAATATACACAAATCAATCCATGTGATACACCATATTAAAAAATTGAAAGATAAAAACAATATTATAATCTCAATAGATAGAGGAAAAAGCCTTTGACAAAATTCAGCACCCATTTATTATTAAAACTCTTCAAAAAATGGTCACAGACGAACCTACCTCAACATAGTAAAGGCCATATGTGATAAGCCTACAGCAAACATTATTCTCAATGGTGAAAAACTGAAAGCATTCCCCCTAAGATTGGGGAAAAAGACAACGGTGTCCACTTTCACTCTTGTCCACCTTTTCACTATTATTCAACATAGTTCTGGAAGTCCTAGCTACAGCAATCAGAGAAGAAAAAGAAATAAAAGGAATCCAGATTAGAAAAGAAGTAAAGCTCTCACTGTTTGCAGATGACATGGTATTGTACACAGAAAACCCTAAAGAGAGTACCAGAAAATTACTAGAGCTAATCAGTGAATTTATTGCAGGATACAAAATCAATACCTAGGAATCACTTGCATTTCTATATATTAACAATGAGAAATCAGAAAGAGAAATTAAGGAATCAATCCCATTCACCAATTGCAACAAAAAGAATTTAATATCTAGGAATAAACTTACCTCAGGAGACAAAAGAGCTGTACACAGAAAATTATAAGACACTGATGAAAGAAATCAAAGATGACATAAACAGATGGAGAGATATTCCATGTTCCTGGGTAGGAAGAATCAATATTGTGAAAATGACTATACTATCGATTGCAATCTACAGATTCAGTGTGATCCCTATCAAATTACCAATGGCATTTTTCACAGAACTAGAACAAAAAATTTCACAATTCATATGGAAACACAAAAGACCCCAAATTGCCAAAGCAGTCTTGAGAAAGAAGAATGGAGCTGGAGGAATCAACCTTCCTGACTTCAGATTATACTACAAAGCTACAGTCATCAAGGCACTATGATACTGGCACAAAAAGAAAAATATAGACCAATGGAACAAGATAGAAAGTGCAGAAATAAACCCATGCACCTAGGGGTACCTAATTTTTGACAAAGGAGGCAAGAATATACAATGCGGCAAATACAACCTCTTCAAAAAATGGTGCTGGGAAAACTGGACAGCTATATGTAAAAGTATGAAATTAGAACACTTCCTAACACCATACACAAAGATAAACTCAAAATGGATCAAAGACCTAAATGTAAGACCAGAAACTATAAAACTCTTAGAGGAAAATATAGGCAGAACACTCAGTGACATAAATCAAAGCAAGCTCCTCTATGACCCACCTCCTACAGTAATGGAAATAAAAACAAAAGTAAACAAGTGGGACCTGATTAAACTTAAAAGCTTTTGCACAGAAAAGGAAACTATAAGCAAAGTGAAAAGACAACCCTCAGAATGGGAGAAAATAATAGCAAATAAAACTTCTGACAAAAGATTAATTTCCAAAATATACAAGCAACTCATACAACTCAAAACTAGGAAAACACACAACCCAATCAAAAAGTGGGAAAAATACCTAAACAGACATTTTTTCCAAAGAAGACATACAAATGGCTAACAAACACATGAAAAGATGCTCAACATTGCTCATTATTAGAGAAATGCAAATTAAAACCACAATGAGATATCACCTCACATCAGTCAGAATGGCCATCATCAAAAAGTCTACAAACAATAAATGCTGGAGAGGGTGTGTAGAAAAGGGAACACTCTTGCAGTGTTGGTGGGAATATAAATTGATACAGCCACTATGGAAGACAGTATGGAGATTCCTTAAAAAAAAAACCCAGGAATAAAACAAACATATGACCCAGCAATTCCACTCCTAGGCATATACCCTGAGGAAACCAGGGTTGAAAAATAACACATGCATCCCATTGTTCATTGCAGCACTGTTTACAATAATTAGAACATGGAAGCAACCGAGATGCCCATTGACAGATGAATGGATAAAGAAGTAGTGGTACATATACACAATGGCATATTACTCAGCCATAAAAAGGAACACATTTGAGTCAGTTCTGATGAGATGGATGAACCTAGAACCTATTAGACAGAGTGAAGTGAGTCAGAAAGAGGAAGATAAATATCATATTCTAACACATATATATGGAATCTAGAAAAATGGTTCTGAAGAATTTACTTATAGGTCAGCAGTGGAGAAACAGACATAGAGAACAGACTTATGGACATTGGGAGAGGGAGGAGAGGGTGAGATGTATAGAAAGAGTAACATGGAAACTTCATATGTAAATTAAATAGCCAATGGGAATTTGCTGTCTGGCTCAGGAAACTCAGATGGGGTTCTGTATCAACCTAGAGGGGTGGGATGGGGAGGGAGATGGGGGAGAGGTTCAAAAGGGAGGGGGTATATGTATACCTATGGCTGATTCATGTTGTGGTTTGGCAGAAAACAAAAAATTTCTGTAAAGCAATTATCCTTCAATAAATAAAAAAATTAAAAAAAAAAAAAAGAAAAAGGAGAGGAATCAGAGATCAATTTGCCAACATCTGTTGGATCATAGCAAAAAGAAAGGGAATTCCAGAAAAATAACTGCTTCGTTGACTAAAACCTTTAACTGTGTGGATCACAAAACTGTGGAAAGCTCTTCAAGAAATGGGAATACTAGATCACCTTACCTGCCTGCTGAGAAATCTGTACGCAGGTCAAGAAGCAATAGCTAGAAACGAACATGGAACAACAGAATGGTTCCAAATTAGGAAACAAGTACAACAAGGCTGTGTATTGTCTCCCTATTTATTTAACTTAACTTATATGCAGAATACATCGTGTGAAATACTGGGCTAAATGAAGCTCAAGCTGGAATCAAGATTTCTGGGAGAAATACCAATAACCTCAGATATGCAGATGACACCTTCCTAATGGGAAAAAAACAAAGAGGAACTAAAGAGCTTCTAAAAGATGGTGAAAGAGGAGTGTGAAAAAGCTGGCTTAAAATTCAACATTCAAAAAATTAAGATCATGGCATCCAGGTCCCATCACTTCACTGCAAACAGAAGGGGAAAAAGTAGAAGCAGTGACAGGTTTTATTTTTTTGGGCTCCAAAATCACTGCAGATGGTGAGTGCAGCCATGAAATTAAAAGATGCTTGCTCCTTGGAAGAAAGCTGTGACAAACTTAAACAGCATATTAAAAAGCAGAGACATTACTTTGCCAACAAAGGTCCATATACTCAAAGCTATGGTTTTTCCAGTAGTCATGTACAAATGTGAGTTGAACCATAAAGAAGGCCGAATGCCTAGGAATTGATGCTTTCCAACTTTGGTGCTAGAGAAGACTCTTGAGAGTCACTTGGACAGGAAGGAGATCAATCCAATCAATCCTAAAGAAAATCAACCCTGAATATTCATTGGAAGGACAGATGTTAAAGCTGAAACTCCAATACTTTGGCCACCTGATGTGAAAAGCTGTAAAGTATAAGTGTTAGTCGCTCAGTTGTGCCCAACTCTTTGCGACCCCATAGACTGCAGCCTACCAGGCTCCTCTGTCCATGAGGTCTTCCAGGCAAGGATACTGGAGTGGGTTGCCATTTCCTTCTCCAGGGGATCTTTCCAACCCAGGGATTGAACCTGGGTCTCCTGCACTGCAGGCAGATTCTTTACCGACTGAGCTACAAGGGAAGAGCTGACTCACTGGAAAAGACCTTGATGCTGGGAAAGATTGAAGGCAGGAGGACAAGGGGATGACAGAGGATGAGATGGTTGGATGGCATCACCGACTCGATGGGCATGAGTTTGAGCAAACTCAGGGAGATGGTGAAGGACAGTGAAGCCTGGGTGCTCCAGTTCTTAGGGTCACAAATAGTTTGACAAAATTGAGTGACTGAACAACAAGACTAGGTCACACTCACTGCTTATATTTAAAAATTTTTTCTCAGTTTCATCATGTTTGATTTGAGAACAAAGAGAAGCAAAAGTCTGTTTTCTTTGGAAATTCCTTGAATCTTCACATTAATTTAGGAAATATGAATACTTTTAAATATTTTGAACTTTTATTATACAGCAAGATTATATCTCATTAAAGATCTTTATAATATCCCTCATTAAAGATATTAACTATTTTTTAAAATTTACTTGTAGGCATGTTATATTTTTATTAATTGTGTAAATGGAGTATATATTTTTTATGTGACACTTTGTAGAATTCATTCTGCAAATATTTATTGAATATTTGAAATTTAGTATAATTTCTAATAAAATCAACAGCTATTTTGCCTTTCTAAAGAAATTATCATATAATCTACAAGTAATTAAAATTTTGTTTCATTTTTGTTGTTTAATGCATTTACTATTTGTTGACTACTTTATGGAATAATTAAATAATACAGGTGAATAACAGATACCCTTATCTTAATTCTAACTGTGATGTTTAAGTCTCTGTGTCAAATTGACAGCCGTAAGGGATGCTCAGATAGCTGGCTAAACATTATTTCTGGGTGTGTCCTTGACAGTGTTTTCGGAAGAGATTATCATTTCAATCAGTGTACACAGTAAAGAAGATCGACCCTCATCAATATGGATGGGCATCATCCAATCCATTGAAGGCCTGAATAGAACAAAATGGCAGAAGAAGGGTGAATTCTCTCTCTCCCCCTGAGCTGAGATGTCCATCTTCTCTACTTGGAGAATATTTTTATGAAGGTGAGCTTTTAATCTGGCTACTTAACATGAGGTGAAACTTGACACGGGGCCAATATAGAGGCTTACATACCAGAAAAAGCAAGAAGATTCAAGTCACAGAAGATTTGCTGGGAAGTACAAACTTAGGGTTGACAAACAAGGAGTGATGCTTGAATAGTAGACTAGGGGGCAACTTCAAAGGACATTTATGCAATACTAATGTATGGGTAAGGTCATTTTAAAACTTCTCAAATTACCATGTAACACAATTAAACCATTCTTTTAGAATAATAACAGACTGTACAGAAAGTCAGTTTATAAGTAGAGAAACAGGACAGTATCTCAAAATGCTGGGTGAAAGAAATGAGGGCATATAGCAGTGACACAGGAGATAGAGAATATGAATTCAAAGTGCATGAGTGACTAAGATTATGCTTAAAGAGAATCATGGGAGGGAGAATGAAGGACTGCTGCTTGAGTGACTAGATACCTGTTAGTGTAATTAACAGCAACAGGGGATGCAATGGGAGGAGGGAGCTAGAGAACATGGTAAATTTATCTAGAAGATAGTGTGAGCACAGAGCCAGGCATCACTGTGGGAATATGACATTGCTCAGAGAAGGAAATGGCAATCCACTCCAGTATTCTTGCCTGGGAGATCTCATGGACAGAGGACCCTAGTGGGCTCCAGTCTGTGGGGTCCCAAGAGTGAGACATGACTTAGTGACTAAATCACCACCATCCCTACTCATGGAGTTCCTCACATAGTGGTAAGAGAAATACTAGAATGTGCATTTTTGCAATTTAATGTGGTAAGAGTTTTCAGCAATAATTATTCAATCAGAAGTGTCCCCAAATGACATTCAGTAATTCTGCTTTGGCAGGCTAGTGAAAACCTCTCAGAGATGTGAAGATACTACAAGAACTACAAGGAAGGATCTACTTTCCAGGGCAGAAGTATAGAGGAGTGAGGTACATGCATAAGCCTAGCCTGATGTAACTGAAAAACTGGATGTTTGTAGAGAAATGAGTGAAGATGTTGCTTGTAAGCAGAAGAACAAGGAATCTCACTGAGCTATTTGATACTCGTAAGACAGTAAATATGGGTTATTATTCAGTAAGATAATATATATCTCATTAAAGATCTTTATAATATCCCTCATTAGAGATATTAACTATTTTTTAAAATCTACAAATGGGTTAGAAATAGACAAATGATCTCAGACCTTCCAATGTCACAGTTTTGCAGACTTGAAAAGTAATATGTTACTTACATCCTATAAAAGGGCTTCCCTGGTGGTTCAGATGGTAAAGAATCCACCTGCAATGTGAACTTGGGTTCGATCCCTGGGTAGGGAAGATACCCTGGAAAAGGTAATGGCTACCTCCACCCTTCCTTCCAGTATTCTTGCCTGGAGAATCCCATGGACAGAGGAGCCAGGCGTGCTACAGTCCACAGGGTTGGAAAGAGTCAGACATGACTGAGAGACTAACATACACACATATCCTATAAAAAGTTGGATCTTTAGCAGAATCTTGGGCAGCACCATGTAACCCATACCAAAACATGAGTTCTCCTGGTGAAATGCATGAATATTCACAGGATGTGAGATCAATAAAGGCTATTTTGTTAATTTAGGTACTGTTTTGCTGCTAATGAATTTAGTAGGGAAAGGGAACTTTATGGATTTCAGGATGGGAGACACAGGATTGTGGACTTGTACATTTCCTTGGGAGTAATACACTTTTGGTGATATTTGTACTAGTGGGAGTGAGTGAAATTGTCCAGGTAGGAAAATGAATTAGAGAAGAAAGAAGTGTTAGTAGGAAAAAAACTGAGGAAAATTATCATTTAAAGGAAATTTATCCCTTGAAGGAAATCCCAAGGGATAAGTCTGAACTACTAGAATGGACATTGAAGAAGGAAATGTCAACTAGATCAAGTGTGACAGACTGAGCCAACAAACAGCCATGTGAACAAGGAAACATAAGGCATTTATAAATACTCTGATGAAAGAAAAACAGGATAGTGTGTCTTAGAAGTGCCCAGGAGGCTTCCTTTGGGCGGGTGGTCAGGGAGGCCTCTGAGGAGTTGCCATGTAAACCGAAGCCTGTGTGTCATAAAGGAGCGTGTGTGACAGAGAAGGCTGGTCTAGGCAGGGGTTCTGAAAATATATGCCATGAACGAGACCTCTGTGGAATTTTGTAAAAGCTTATGGATTCCTTCTCAGAAAAATATTTGTAAATACATAATATTAGTATATAGAGACATAAGGGAAATCAACTATATTGAGGCATAATGTCAAATATGCTAAAAAGTTCATGAATTTGTGATGCAGTAATATATGTACTTATAAACTATAAAAACTCAAGAGCTCACAGGCAGGCCTACAACTCACAATATTAATATAATGAAGTATACAAATAACTGTAATGAAATAACTAATTTGCCATGAAAATATCCATGATTTCTATTCATGACAAAGTTAACACGTATTGCTAACACAACCATGGAACGTAATGAAAGAAAGTACTTAATAAAGAGGTAAAATTTTTCCTATTCTCATCTGTGTACCCCTGGTCCAAGTCAAAATTTGGAGATGGTAGAAAGTTAAAAATGCTTTTAGGGAAAGTGTGGAATAGAGAGAATACCAAAAAAAAAAAAAAGAAGCACAACACTCTGAATTCTCCAGTCATCACCTTTGGCACTTGGGGTAATGTTCCAACACATTTTCTGGGTAACATGGAAGGCTCCTAGTTTTTAGCAGGGCTCAGAGCAGGAACAGGCATGATGTGGGGGAAGCTGCTGCCGCTTGAGCCGTCCTGTACTGTGGTACCAGACGTGCCTGTGATGGGAGAATCACAGCAGACTACGGCATCTGTGATGGGAATATTCACATAGACCCCTCGGTTCTGGAACAGGTCATACAATTTGTTGCAAAGAACTACACACCGCCTGAAAATACACCTGCTACATACTTCCTGGTATGCAAGTGGGCCTTGGTAGGAATAGAGCATCTGATCCTGTGACATCAAGTGATCAAGCAGTCAAAGACCACCATCATGAACTGAGTCCTCCCAGATTACTGAGTTAATATGGCCAGAGGAACCCAGCAGTCATCATAAGATGGACGTAGTACATCCAGAGTTAGACATAAGCAAGAAGACAGAGAAAAAGTAAATGCATGAGCAGGTGGCCCAGGCCCCACCACTACCCCCACCCCATATTATCTACCACTGTTAGAAATCTTCTGTGGAAGAAATTATCTTCCACTGTTGGGGAAATCATCAGCAGATTTCCCCAAAGTCACATCTAAGGCAGCACTGAAGATCTTTTATAACCAGCAGATGGAGAAGAATATTTGCCAGTGATGGGTTTGCTAAAGGGTTGGTATAGTATGTTAGTGTTATTTGAAAAAGGATGGTTAGTTCACTACAGCTCAACTCAGGGGTTTCCCTGAAAGGAAATAGTGTAGGAAAACTCTCCTAAGAGGCAGAGCTCAGAGTGAAGTTAACATCTACTTTGTGTGGAAAGAGAAATATCCCAAGGACAAATGAACTCATGGATAGTGCTAAATAGCCCAGCTCATTGGTCAAGGACAAAGAAAAGTAAGAATGGGAAGTTGGGGAGAAGGAGGTCTGGAGAAGTGATATGTATTTGGACCTATGAACTAAGCACAAAATGGGAAGATCATAAATTTTTGTCAACATCTATCAGAGAATACACACATTATTCACAAAAGACGCACTAACCAACCAAGTCTCTTTATCAAAAGACTTGTCCAGTGAACATCACCCAGCCTTCATCACTGTCCATCCTAGAACTTCACAATGGATACATGAAGAGTAAAGTCATGGAGGCTACAGAGGGGCTCTGGAACATGGCCTTCCCTTCACCAGTGTTAATCTTGTGACTGCCCCTGCTAAATGCCCACATTGTCAGCAAAGGGATTAATCCCAGACCCTAGGACAGCACTGTACCCTGATAAGTCCAATCAGCTTCTGGTTAACTATGTTGGACCATTCCATTCTGAAAGCAGAGCAATTCAGTTTAACTGTAATAGACACATACTCTTAGTAATGAATTGACTTCCATGACAGCAGAGCTTTGTTTGGACCAGTATCTGAGGATTTACAGAGGGTTTTACTCACTGACACATAATACCAAATGTTTTGATAATCACATGAAATATGTGGCAGTGGAAAGATGACCAAGGGATCCACTGGTTCTTTCCCATACAAGACCACAAAGAAACCACTAGCTAAGGGGTACATAGCTTGGCCTCTCTAATTACAGCTGAAACACGGATGTGAGAGTTGGACCATAAAGAAAGCTGAGTACCGAAAAACTGATGCTTTTAAACTGTGGTGTTGGAGAAGACTCTTGAGAGTCCCTTGGACTGCAAGGAGATCAAACCAGTCAATCCTAAAGGAAATCAGTCCTGAATATTGATTGGAAAGACTGATGCTGAAGTTCCAATACTCTGGCCCCCTGATGCAAAGAACTGACTCACTGGAGAAGACCCTAATGCTGGGGAAGATTGAAGGCAGGAGGAGAAAGAGACGACAGAGGATGAGATGGTTGGATGGAATCACCAACTCAATGGACATGAGTTTGAACAAGCTCCAGGAGTTCGTGATGGACAGGGAAACCTAGCATGCTGTAGTCTATGTGGTCACAAAGAGTCTAACACGACTGAGTGGCTGAACTGAACTTTTTTTTTTCTTTAAAAGAAAGTACAGCTGAAGCACAAGTTTGGATATGATACCCTGCAAGGTTTCTCCTCCAGGACTGCGTCATCTTCAGGAATGAGTGTACAGTCTAAATCAAATACCATCATCTGATGTTTTGCCTTCCAGGAGAGTACATGAGTTTGGGAACCAAGTAGTGGAAGTAGCCATCATCTCAATTACCCTTGCTCCAGTGACATACTTGGGGAAATTGTGCCTCTCATTGCCACAGATTTAGGTTCACTGGATTTACAGGTTCTAGTTCCCAAAGCAGAATCCTTCCACCAATGGACACGAAAGACAGTCCCACTAAAATAGCTCTCTGCTACAGCTATTAATCTGTTACTTCAGGCTCCTATGTTAAAGACTGTGTGGAAAGCAAATGAGTCCCCATAGGAGCAGAGGTGTTGACATCAATCTTTAAGGAAAGGTGTGGCTTTGCTCAAGAGGCATCAGGAAGCATTAGGCTTATTCTCAGGCTATTCAGTGGGTCATCTTTTGGAGAATGAGTAATACCCCTCCATCCACCATCTTTTTCCAGATGTCCCTCATTCTCTACGAGTACTAACAGTTTTCTTGGTCTAGGTTTGTCTCCTGGTGGGGTGATCCAGACCCCACTCCCCATGGGATTTGAGGGGAGAAATTTTTATTCTATGGTCAGATCATCTGCAGAGACTGAATAGTGTAGGTTTAAAGAATGTAAACATGTGCAACAATCTCTGGGTGAAATGGGGGTCAGAATAAAGATTGTTCCATCCAATGTCATGTTTGTAATGCCATTTATTACAGAGTTAGGCCATTTCTTTTTCTGGTAATCAATGATAGCCAAAGAAAAATAACAGAGAATTTAATTGTTTGGAGTAAACCAGAGATAGAAATTAATAATCCAAAAAGTACAAAATAAGAATATTCAAGGGGCAAGGAATTTGAGGGTGGTATTAGGACAAACCATGGATCCTACTTTTGAAGGGAAGAATATAAGTATAGATGGACAATAAACATATAAAAGACAGAGATCAAGGAACTAAAAATCTATGAACTGTGGTGAATTAAATCAAGGACTATTAACTAGTAAGACAAAAGTTGTCACCAGAAAATATAAAGAAAGGAGGCAAAACAGAATATTTGCACATGAGATAATGGACAAAATTGATGAAAAGCAACTTAGGGTTCTTCATAAAATATGATGTGACATCTATGTTAGTTCTTGATGATAAGGTAAATAAGAGATAAATTGCTTTGTATTATTGATATTAAAAGTAAATTTGGCTTAAACTTCTTTATTCTGTATTTAAGTCTAAGTCAGATAAATGCAGTGAGAACATAATATATTTTTTGGTCTTCTATACATTTTTTTTTTAAATCAAGACAAGGTGAGATGGTCTTAATGAACCATGTCTCTGAGTTCCACTGACCATGATAAAATTAGTTTAACTACGAGAACAGGGTCTCCTCCTTCTAGAACACTTCAAGTTTGGTTTCCTTAATTTAAATTATATCTTAAAGGGAGATCAGTTACCTTCCAGACAGTGTGTCACCATACATGATAGAAACAGTTATTGAAATAAATCACATAGTACTCTTCAAACTGTCAAATGACAGCATTAAAAAAAAGAGTTGCTTCTTGTAAGTTTCTAAGTCATCATAAGATAAAATGATGCAATCTGTACTTCAGATTGGTATCATAAATTAAATAAGGTTATTGTGGGGAGTATCCTAAATAAGTGTGTGTTTTTCTTAGATCAATAACAGACATCACAATTTTATATATTGATTTGTGTTTCCCATAGCAAAGTCTCTCTTTTTTTTTCAGTTGAAGTATAATTGACACACAGCATTCTATTAGTTTCAGGTATTTAGCATTTGATGTTTTTATATACTGCAAAATGATCACCACAATAAGCCTAGTTAACATCTGTCACCTTACTTAGAGAATTTTCTTTTAAGATGAGACCATTTAAGATTTACTCCTAGCAACTTTCGAATATGTGATACAATATTAACTATAGTCACCATGCTATACATCACATCCCCATAACTCATGTATTTTATAGCTGGAAGTCTGTACTTTTTGACTTTCTTCATCATTCTCTGACTGCTGACGCATAACCCCCACTTCTGACAACCACCAACATGTTCTCTGTATCTATGGCAAAGACTCCACACTTTGATAGATTTTAATAAGCAGTATCAATCTGTGATGACATTTTAGTTGATGACATTATCTCTTAATTGTATCAATCTGAGCACATCCTTACCACCAGGGAAAATTAATAGGCTGGTCTATATACCCTGTTGGTTTAAATTCTTAAGAATGTATCACAGGCTTTGAGGTTTTTGTTTCCTATTCTTAAATATACTGGCACCCAGGCTGCTTAAACAAGCATCAACAAAGGTGCCTGTCTTCTTTGAAGTTATTTTCTGCGGAAATCACAGCCACTGACCAAATGATTTGGAAAGATTAAATTGTGCTTATTTTATGGCATTCTAAAACAGCAGGGTTAAATGCTGGGCCAGCTGCCAGCCGTTCAGCACCCACACTTTCATGTTTGGCTGCCAGATCCATCCACACGAATTATTCTGGAGCAGAAATGTGCAATGGCGCCATTCTGGAGAGCAGAAATGAGTTTTTTTGGGTTTTAATGCTTTGATGAATGGATAGTTCAAATATTACCCACTTTTACCATGCATACAAAATACTTTTTTAGGTTATATTGGATTCTGGTTACTGGAGGAAGGTTTATCCTTTCTCTTGGAGGGAAGACATCCCCTACACTAGTTAAATTTCCTTTTTCTTTGTTCCAGAGGAATGAGGAATCCTTTTCTCCAATCTTACCAAAAATCATGATGTGTACTTAGCCATTTTATTTGTAATAGAAGCTATAGATATATAGGCATGCATGTGTGCATGCGTGCGAGGTCGCTTCAGTCCTGTTGGGACCCTATGGACTGTAGCCCACCAGGCTCCTCTGTCCATGGGATTCTCCAGGCAAGAATACTGGAGTGGGTTGCCATGTCCTCCTGCAGGGGATCTTCCTGACCCAGGAATCAAATGAGCATCTCTTACCGGAAGCCCCCATATATACTTATGTGCATATATAGACAAACAGGGCTTCCCAGGTGGCAAAAGTGGTAAAGAATCCGACTGCAATCCAGGAGACTTGGGTTTGATCACTAGGAGGAGAAGATCCCCCGGAGAAGGAAATGGTAACCCACTCCAGTATTCTTGCCTGGAGAATCCCATGGACAGAAGAGCCTGGCAGGTTACAGTCCATGGGGTCTCAAAGAGTCGGACATGACCGAGTACACACACACACCCACACATTAGGCACAATCTGTTCTATGTCAATTTTCACTACAAGCATATTCTCTAATCTCTGCCATTGTCATTAGGCTGAGGCAGGGCTATACACTCATTTCAACATCTTTACGCAGGGTGCAACAGTCCCCTATTCTGCGCTGATCTCTACACAGAAGAACCACAGTTTCCCATACAAAGCCCACACTCTATAGCCACACAGATGAAACTTCATTCATAATATGAATGATTTAAAAATACAAGAAGAGCATCAACAAGTCTAAATAGGTATATACTCAAGGAAATAAAGAATGGCTACTGGAAAGAAAACCTGGGAGTTTTCACACAAGAGAAGCCACTGGTCTGTACAATAGGATATGCAGCATTTTTTTTTTTTTTTTTTTTTTGGAGAAGGCGGGTCTTGACCTGGAATTAAAGAACATCAGATGCAGGAAAGCAATAGGGATACCCTGAAAACAGGGAGAGTCCTGTGGAAATTGGACTATATTCCTTGCAAAGAAGGAAATATAGGGCATGCCTAGATTGACTGAATTTTTAAACTAGATATAAGAAGAAATAAGGTAAAATAAAGTTGGGTCCATATTTTTGTAGGGTGGAAAACGCCACACTAAAAAGCATGGTATTCATCCTTCCAAAGAGAGAGAATGAAACTACTGGACAGGACCATGGGCACCAACTTAAAACTATTTTCAGAAGACTCATGTGATGTTGTACTGGGTGAAATGAAGGGACATCTGCATGTAGGCAGGTAGATTTATCAAGAGAAGGCTCTGGATGAAGTGCTGTAAGGTAACTGTGCTAAGTCACTTTAGTCATGTCCGACTCTCTGCGACCCTATGGACAGTAGCCTGCCAGTCTGAGGGATTCTCAGGTAAGAATACTGGAGTGGGTTGCCATGCCCTCCTCCAGGGGATCTTCCAGACCCAGGGGTCAAACCCACACATCTCTTACGTCTCCTGTATTGGCAGGTGAGTTCTTTACCACTAGTTCCACCTGAGCAGCGCATCACAAAAATGCCAACACAAAGAAATTCATGGACAAAAGTAAAATCAAGGGGACCCAGTAACAGTGTATATTGAGAAAAGCATCACCAACTGACTCACGGAGGAATATGCAGTGACAGAATCTGGCTGTTGTCAATCAATATTTCTGAAACACTGAGAGTCAATACATGTAAGATGTACTTCTCAGGACTTATCTCAGCATTGCGGTCCCCAGTGAAGACAAGATGAGACAGAAGTGACTGGATTGGAGAGAGGTTGGACAGGAGAGTCTATAGAGTGAGAAAGTCAGTTTTAGTTTGAGTTCATAGGAAATCAGACAAAAATGGTTGGGAAAAAAGTATATATATATATTTATATACATATATATATCACATGTTTTAAGACTTCTTAGAATGGGCTGCATTGAAGGGACAAGATGAAATATTTTCACATTTTGGCTCAGTTACCATAAAAATTCAAATTTCTGGCAAACTTTTTGGCAATCATTTTTAACTAATTTTTATGGCAATATTTTTTTCCAATGTTATAGAGCATTTGTGCTCCCTAGAAACTTCCCAGTCTCTTCATTCCAGGTGGGTAGCTGATATTTATGGATCCTTTCCTTGGAGATTTTTGCAGAGCAGAAAAATGTTAGTTGGTGCCAAAGTAATTGCAATTTTGCATTGTTGAACTTTGCCATTTGATATTGGAATACATTCTTATATAAATGTGGTTATGTAATACATCATTTTAATGCACATTTCTCGCTCTCTTTTTTTTTGCTAATGACTTACTACTTGCTATGTATTTTATGTGTATTTTAGACTAGGGAAATGATGTTAGACAAAAAGCAAATTAGAGCGATTTTCTTAATGTGAGTTCAAAATGGGTTGTAAAGCATAGGAGACAACTTGCAACATCCACAATGTATTTGGCCCAAGAAATTCTAACAAACATATAGTTCAGTAGTGGTTCAAGAAGTTGTACCAAGGAGATAAGAGCCTTGAAGAGGAGAGGCACAGTAGCTGGGCATGAGAAGTTGACAATGACCAGTTGAGAGCAATTATCAAGGCTGATCCTCTCATGACAGAAGTTGGTGAAAAACTCAATGTTGACCATTCTATGGTTGTTTGGCATTTGAATCAAATTAGAAAGGTGAAAAAGCTCGGTAAGTGGGTGTTTCACGAGCTGACTGCAATCAAATAATTATTTTGAATTTTCATCTTTTCTTATTCTACAAAGCAACAACGAACCATTTCTTGATCAGATTGTGATGTGTGATGAAAAGTGGATTCCACACAACAACTGGCGATGACCAGCTCAGTGGCTGGACAGAGAAGAAGCTCCAAAGCACTTCCCAAAGCCAAACTTGCACCAAAGAAATGTCATGGTCACTGTTTGGTGGTTTGCTGCCTGATCCATGATAGCTTTCTAAATCCAGGTAAAACCATTACATCTGAGAAGTGTGCTCAACAAATCAATGGGATGCACCAAAAACTGCAATGCCTGCAGCTGGCATCAGTCAACAGAATGGGCCCAATTCTTCTCCACGACAATGCCCAATAGCACATCGCACAACAAACATTTCAAAACTTAAACGAATTGGGCTATGAAGTTCTGCCCCAATCGGCATATTAACCTGACCTCTCACCAACCAACTACCACTTCTTCAGGTATCTTGACAACTTTTTGCAAGGAAAATGCTCCCACAACCAGCAGGAGGCAGAAATTGCTTTCCAAGAGTTGGAAGCACAGATTTTCATGCTACAGGAATAAACAAACTTATTTCTCATTGGCAAAAATGTGTTGATTGTAATGGGTCCTATTTTGATTAATAAAGATGTGTTTGAGCCCGGTTATAATGATTTAAAATTCAGTCTGAAACTGCAATTACATTAGTACCAACCTAATAGAAGCTACATACATTAATAAAGAAGAGTCCTCCTACAGTCGGTGAAGGTACAGTGTTGGAAACCCGTGGAGGCAAGGGAGAGGGTTGTGCCTCTAAGAACAAGAAAAATATGGGGTATTTCTGTAACCCAAGAGATCACACAATCCTCTGGTACTTCACTGAGATCCTCGACTTCTCAGCTGTTCTGAAGATGCCTCAAGTGGAGCACCAGAGCTCCTGAGATCAACAAGACCTCAAGGCCACCATGCAGCAGTCAGCTGCAACTATCAGCCCTGGTCCAACAGAGCTCCCATTTCTCAGTGCTGGCACCTCTGTGTAGGAGGAGCCCCAGAAAACCTCAGGCTGAATCTTCCATCAGCCTGGCAGGATGGAAACTCAGTTTTGAAACTAGTTTGATTAAATAAAACATAGAGATACAAATGTCTAACGGTTTTTTATGAGTTATCAATGAAAATTGGAGAATTAAAGATCCAAAGTTTCAGGAGTTTTTTTTTCTTTTTTTCCCCCCAGTTATTTCTTCTACCTATCCATAGATGTAGTATACTTCTCCAGACTTCCTTTAGTATTGGACTTCTGTTACAATACTCCACTATGTTAAGGGCTTTGTGTGTGCTCAGTCATGCCAACTTTTTGTGGCCCCATGGACTGTAGCCCACCAGGCTTCTCTGTCCATGAGACTGTCCAGGCAAGAATTCTGGAGTGGGTTGCCATTTTCTTCTCCAGGGGATCTTCCCAACCCAGGAATCGAATCTGTGTCTCTTGCATCTCCTGCATTGACAGATGCCACCTGGAAGCCCACATTAAGGGCTAAGTGGTCATATAGCTCAGAAGTTTTTACTTAGCAGTGGTACCAACATTTTTTGACATTGTTTCTGTTCCCATCATTCTTTCAGATTATTAATGAGGTAGTCAAACTGAGTGGAACAATTTCCAAGAAGAAATTCTTGCTCGAGTTCTGAGCAGTGTGGTCTTGGAGAAGAACAACTGAACATTTTCGATATGGGATCTGAAGTCACAGGAGATGCCAGCAACAACAGTACTTTCAGAGCAGAAAACATTTGGTGGGATACCAAGTTTATTCTTAGGCCCAAGTACTTGACACTCATCTCCCAAAGGAATCCTGATCATTTACATTTGAAAACATTTTGTAATTAGTGTGTGTTCATTATGTTCATGCTAGGCCATTACAAACCATTTTTAAAGACAATTGAAATAAAGTGAAAAACTCAATAATAAAACCATGGAAGATAGTTATGTTTCCCTTATACAAAAATGTTTCATTAATTTTTTTAAAAAATCAAAGCTTTGTAGAATTAGAATCAATGTCCCTATTTTAAAAAGCATACACTGCCTTTTTCAGTTATTCTATAGTATTACTAGACAACTAATAAAATTTGTATTGTACTATAATTGAAAATGGCACTGGGAAAATATGAATGTGTCATGTTAAGTGATGTTGAAATCATGGCATAAATGGTCCCAGTCAAGCCTCAAAAGCTGTTATTATTATTTTTTATTAATGTCTAAGTAATCTGCATTTTTGGTAACTTCAGTAAGCCTCATGACTGTCAGCATTTGCCATTTACTTTTACATTCCCCCAAATTATTTTTGACATTTTGGTTTCCATTTAACAAGTAAGCAAGCATCCATTCTGTGTGATGTTACTTAATAGATACCACATGTCCAAGGCCATAAGTAAACACCATTTACCACAAAACAGGTTAATAATATAGTGCAGAAACTGTTGCTACAGTCCTATATTATGCAAATAAGAGCAAATTATTTTTGTAGCAATTATTTAAACTTAGCAGAACCCAACAGAGATCATGGCACTACAGGTGGGGATTAACACAAAGTTAAATTTGTACTAGTCTCCCTCTGAGGAAGGGAGCATTAGCGAATGCTTTGTGGCAGCTGCTCGTTTTACTGTACAGCCAAATGCTACCGACAGAAGGGAATACTTAGGAGACTAATTTGAATTAACACATTTGGAAATTTAGTGAAAGTATAAACACATATGATGTTTAAAAGAGAGAGAGAGAGAAAGAACCACACACACAATTCTTACTTGGAGCCACACTTTTTAGATTTTCCCTGATAGCTCCATTTCTATAATTTTATCCAGGCCCATAGGCTAGAAGTTGTTCTCTACAATGACAGCTTATTGGTATATTAACCAAAAAAACCTCCCGAACTTTGTGTGATGCAGGTTAATAAAATGTGCTCACTTTTCCTGGAGAAGTTGAAGTACACCTCTGGGGAATGATACAAAGTAGGAGTGATTCCCTCTTTGGGATGATTAGCTCAAAAGAAGGAAGTGATCACATGCTCCTATTTAGTATGAAATTACCAGGATTTGGACTAGGAAAGGAAGACTAGGGAAAGGAGATTGTCAAAAAAGCAAGGGACTGCTCAGTTCAGTTCAGTCACTTCGTCATGTCTGACTCTTTGCGACCCCATGGACTGCAGCACACCAGGCCTCCCTGTCCATCACCAGCTCCTGGAGTTTACTCAGACTCATGTCCATTGAGTTGATGATGTCATCCAACCATCTCATCCTCTGTTGTCCCCTTCTCCTCCTGCCTTCAATCTTTCCCAGCATCAGGGTCTTTTCAAATGAGTCCGTTCTTTGCATCAGGTGGCCAAAGTACTGGAGTTTCAGCTTCAGCATCAGTCCTTCCAGTGAATATTCAGGACTGATTTTCTTCAGGATGGACTGGTTGGATCTCCTTGCAGGCCAAGGGACTCTCAAGAGTCTTCTCCAAAACCACAGTTCAAAAGCATCAATTCTTCAGTGCTCAGCTTTCTTTATAGTCCAACTCTCACATCCATACATGACTACCGGGAAAAAACTTGAATCCACTTGTCTGCTGATGGGTGGGGCTGGGATCCCTCCCAGTTGGTTGTCTGGCCTGACATGACCCAGTCTTGGAGTCTCCAGGCTCTGTGGGGGGCCAGCGGTGACCTCCCAGAGGGCTTGTGCCGACAGCCGCTTCCTAAAACTGCTGCTCCCAGGGCACGCGTCCCCACGGCAAGCCACTGCCAGCCACCACTCTGCAGGAGACCCTCTAACACTAGCAGGCAGGTTTGGTTCCGTCTCCTGCGGGTCACTGCTCCTTTCCTCTGGGTCCTGGTGTGTGCAAGATTTTGTTCATGCCCTTCAAGAGTGGAGTCTTTCCCCCAGTCCTGTGGAAGTCCTGCGATCAAATCCCACTGGCCTTCCAAGCCAGATTTCCCTGGGGACTCCTAGCCCCTTTTTCAGATCCCCAGGCTGGGAAGCCTGATGTGGGGCTCAGGACCTTCACAACAGTGGGGGACTTCTGTGGTACAACTGCTCTTCTGTTTGCGGGGCACCCACCAAGTGGGTGTACGGTTTGATGTTACCGTGATTGCACTACTCCTACTGTCTCATTGTGGATTCTCCTTTGCCTTTGCTCTTGCACACAAAGGAGACAATTAGCAAAATGAAAAGATAACCCACAGATTGGGAAAAAATACTTACAAATGATGTGACCAATAAGGGATTAGTTTCCAAACCTTACATACAGCTTATGAGGCCTAATATCATCAAAACAAACAACCCAATCAAAAAATGGACAGAAGACCTAAACAGACATTTCTCCACATAAGATATACAGATGGCCAAGAAACACACGGAAAGATGTACAACACTGCTAATTGTTAGAGAAATGCAAATCAGAACTACAGTGAGATATCACCTCACACCAGTCAAAACTGCTGTCATCAAAAAGTCCACAAATAATAAATGCTGCAAAGTGTGTGGAGAGAAGTGAACCCTCTTACACTGTTTCTGGGATGCAAAAGTGGTACAGCTATAACGGAGAACTCCATGGAGGTTGCTTAAAAAAATAAAAATAGAGCTACCATAAGACCCTGCCAGCCCACTACTGGGCATACATCCAGAGAAAAACATGCCGAAAAGATACATGCGCCCCCAATGTTCATTGCAGCACTGTTTACAATAGCCAAGACACGGAAGCAACCTAAATGTCCATCAACAGAAGAGTGGATAAAGATGTGGTACATATATGTGAAGGAATATTACTCAGCCATTAAAAAGAATGAAATAATGTCATTTGCAGCAACATGGAGGAAATTAGAGATTGTCATACTACATGAAGTAAGTCAGACAGAGAAGTATAAACACTGTGTGACATCCCTTATAAGCAGACTAAAAAGAAATGATACCTATGAACTTATTTACAAAACAGAAACAGATCCACGGACTTAGACGACGAACTTGTGGTTGCTAGGGGAAAAGGACTGAGGAAACTGATAGGGAGTTTGGAATGGACATATACACTGCTATATTTAAAATGGACAACCAACAAGGACCTACTGTATATCACGGGGAACTCTGCCTAATGTGATGTGGCAGCCTCAATGGGAGGGGAGTTTGGGGGAGAATGGATACAGGTATATGTATTGTGGAGTCCTTTACCATCTACCTGAAACTGTCACAACACTGTTAATCAGGTATACTCCATTATAAAGCAAAAAGTCCAAAAAAAAAAATAAAGATTAGAAAAAGCAAGACAAAGGGCTTAATCACAACTGTAGAAGCCAGAATTAATTTGTGAAAAGAGAATATTAGGAAACTGGTTTAAGCAGGCCAAGAGGTCCATGTTATTTATAGCAACATTAAAAGCTTGAAAACTTGCTACATGATAATAGGTCCCTGAAAAGATAAATTTTTGTGGTTGTTGTAACCCGATCTCTTTATTATGAGATTTCAGAAGAACAATGGTTAGTGGAGCTTTATGCTTTCTGTTTCAATGATATACTCTTTGTATGTCACAGATATTAAGCACTGGTATGTGGCAGATACTTCACTCGGCACTGGTGATACACACATAGTTCCTACCTTAAAGGATTTTACAATAGCTGATACTTGTATAGTAATTTAAACTTAAAAAAATGCTTTCACTTACTTTTAATTTTTCTAGTATTCTGCTTTTCTATGAACTCTTTGGGCAACGTGATTTTGATATTCATGGCAATGGGTTTTTTTTTTTTTTAAGGGGAGTGATTTTTCATCCCACCCCTCTGGGTCATTCAAACATAAGGAATTATATTCTGAATAATGTAATAAAGACTATCTTAGCCTGGGTTGCCATGACAAAATACCATAGACAACATGGCCTAACTAACAGAAATATATCTGCTATAGTTCTGCTGTCTGGAAGTCTGAGATCAGGATGCCAGTAGGTAAGAGTTCTGATTAGATCTCTCTTCCGGCTACACAGGATCACCTTTTGGCTGTGTCTTCACAAGATGGAGTGAGAACAAGCTCTTTGATGTCTCTTATTATAAAGGCACTAATTCCATCACGAGGGCCCCACCCTCATGATCTCATCTAGACCTAATTACCTCCCAAAGACTCCAAGTATCATTACATCGGGTTTTAGGCTTCCAAATACGAATTTTGGAAGGGCACAATTCAGTCCATAGGATAGACTCAGGTGCCCCTTTTGAAAAATGTCATGTTTTGCCTTATTTGATTCAGAATTTTTTTAAAATTAAGAAGTTTATAATTGAAAATTCCTTTATACATTTCTCCAATCATATAAATTTGTCTAATAATAACCCTATTCTTGCATTTTGTGTATCTTTTCTGTTCAGATTTTACTGCTTAACCACTTATTTATATATGTGTAAACTAATACTGTGATGTATGCTTTCATATGTTATATAAAATGGTATCATAGTTCATAACTTATTCTTTGTGTTTTACTTTTAGCTTTTTCAAGATTCCCTGATATATATGTGTATATATATGGATTTATATGTATGTGTATATAATAGAGTTTCCTATTAGGGTGGCACTAATGGTAAAGAATCCACCTGCCAATGCAGGAGACACAAGAGACATAGGTTTGATTCCTGGGCCAGGAAGATCCCCTGACATAGGAAATGGCAATCAACATCAGTATTCTTGCCAGGAAAATCCCACGGACAGAGGCACCTTGAGGGCTACAATTCAGGGGGATGCAAAGAGTCAGACATGACTGAGCAACTGAGCACATACATAGTACATAATATAATATAAATATCAGGGACCTTGAAAGTCAGTGCTCAATATATGGTTTGTTTCTCCCATATCCAGGACCATGGGTCCAGGGATCAAGGGGTGGAAATGCACGTGACACCACTATCACTGCGAGTGATTCATCAGTAAAAATTCTTCTTCCTGTCCTCATCATCTTATATTTTGCTGGTCTGTAGGTCTCCAAAGGAAGGAATGCTTCCACCAGAAAACACATCATGATTCCACTGAATTGGAAGTAAAGACTGCCACCTGGCCACTTTGGGCTCCTCATGCCTCTGAATCAACAGGGGCATTACTATACTGGCTAGGAGGACTGATCTTGACTACCAAAGGGAAATTGGTAAGGCTGAATCCCTTTGCTGTCCACTTGAAACTATCACAACATTGTTAATTGGCTATGTGTGCATGCTAAGTCCCTTCGGTTATGTCTGACTCCGTGTGACCCCATGGACTGTAGCCCACCAGGATCCTCTGTCCACGGAATTTTCCAGGCAAGAATACTGGAGGGGTTAGTCTTCCCTTCTCCAGGGGCTCTTATAGACCCAGGGATCAAACCCAGGTCTTCTGCATTGCAGGCAGATTCTTTAACATCTGAGCCACCAGGGACGCCCGTACTCCAATATAAAATAAAATGTTAAAAAGAAATAGGACTGTTGTTATAAAACGGAGGTAAGGAAGAAAATATCTGTAATACACAAGTTCCTTTAGGGCAAAAGGCCCCAACCTTTTTGTAACCAGGGACTGGTTTCGTGGAAGACAATTTTTTCACAGACGGGGGAGCGGGGACATTTTCAGGATGATTCGAGTCCAGTCCATTACATTTACTTCTATATCAGCTCCACCTCAGATCATCAACATTAGGTCTGGGAGGCTGGGGACTCCTGCTTTAGCCTATCTCTTAGTACCACCACATCCTGTGGTTAAAGTGAATAGAAAACTACAACAGCCCAATTGAGGCAGGATTACTAATGGTCTAGAGCCTTCAGGCATAAAGGTCTGTGTCATGCTACC
Source organism: Cervus canadensis (assembly GCF_019320065.1). NCBI lineage: Eukaryota > Metazoa > Chordata > Mammalia > Artiodactyla > Cervidae > Cervus > Cervus canadensis. Next base: position 22,693,508 of record NC_057388.1, on the reverse strand, counting down.
AGGTAGAGACCACAACCACCTGAGGTACTTTCTGAGGGCTAAGACAATATAGAAGTGATGGAGGAGTAGGTAGTTTCAAATACCAGTTATGGCCACAGGACCAGTTACAGAAACTACAACTATAATCATTTTGAGTATGTCCTCCTTATTTTATTAAGAATGTATTTGTGTGTATACATAATATTTTTTCTTTCCTCTCTTATCATGATATGAGATGTATTAACTTTGCATCACAGTAGTTAAGCTTTATTATCTTTATATCAGAGTATTTGAGTTACAGAATATAAAGGGAAGACTGTCACTCAAGGACTTTGCATCATCTTCTGGTTAGTGGACTTTGGGTTTCATACAGGATTGTTGTATCATACTAAGCAGAAGTAAGACTTTAATAATGTCTTTAGAAATTAAGTATGTTTGAAGGAGATGTGTATGGATGCCAAATTGACAAGGGGTGGACTATAATGGCTAATTTTATGTATCAACATGGCTAGGCTATTGTGCCCAACTATTTCCAACATAACTCAAGATGCTGTTGTGAAGTTATTTTTTAAAAGTGTGATTAAATCATTAGACTGGGTAAAAGAGATGACCTTTCATAACATGGGGGAGCTATATCCAGCCAGTTGACAGTCTTAAGAGCAAAGACTGAAGTTATTCTGCCTTAACATTGTAGTACTGGAAACTTTGTCAGCTGACTTGTCCTGAAGATTTCAGACTCAAGAATTCAACATTAATTTTAACCTGAATTTCCACACTGTTGGCCCAACCTACAGATTTCAGACTTGCCAGCCCCCACAATTATGTAAGACATTTTCTCAAATTCTGCCCCTCTATCCATCTATTTACCTACCTACTTTTCAATTCATCCATCCATCATCCATCCACCCACCCAACCCATCTATCTTCCTCCCTTCCCTTCAATTTTGTTTCTCTGGAGAACCCAAATACAACTTATATCCAGCAACACTGATGTACCCACTTATTTTAATAATTGATATAATGATTATTTTGGATCTCCTGACTGCAAAGAGTGACAATTTTCTTTCTTTCTTTCCATTCCATGTACATTTAATTTCCTTTCTTGTAATGGCTAGGAAACTCAATAAAAAGTAGAATAGCAGTTTTGTTAACAGGACACTAATGGGGAAAGCCTTTAATATTTTATGACTGTATTTTGCTATAGATTTTTGAAGATACACTTTAGTATGAAGGAAGTTTTTTTTTTCAGTTTTATAGAAGTTTTTATAAGTAGTGGTAATTGTGATTTGTCTAGTTCTTTTTCTGAATGCATAAAGAAAATCAGGATTTTTTAAATTATATTAATGTAATTAAATACATTGACTAGCTTTCAAATATTGAACCAATATAGTATAACTTCAATAATCTCTTCCTGATTGTAATATTTTTTTTAAAAAATCTCATAAGATTTGGTTTTGACATCTTTTAAGATTTTTATACTGTGGTTTATATTATTTTCATTTATTGTTTTATAGCCAAGTGGTCATAATTTGTATATTACTCCATATTAATTTTTTACTTTTCCCTGAATTTTGGTTAATTTTTCTCATAAAATTGAAGCTATATAATTAGGTACTTAGAATTGAACCTCTTATCACCATGGTCAATTGAACCTTCTATCATCATGAAAATTTTCTTTTTATCTCTGCTAACACTTTCTGACAATATTATTATCACTTCAGTTGCTTTGTGTGTGTGTCTAGTTTCTGCTTATCAAATATTTTTTTACTTTTAATTATTTTCTTAACTTTGTATTTAGCTGTGCCCCTTATAATAAGCATAGAATTGTTGCTGTTGTTGATAAATTCAGTTAAAATCTTTGACTTTGATAGGGAATTTAATGTATTAACACCAAGTATAATTACTAACATTTATGTTTAAACCTGTATTTTACAATTTATGATATTTCCCACATGTTTTATATACATATTTGCTCTACTTTCTACCTCTTATGGTTTGAATTCTTTTTATTATTTAATCTCAGTTCATTTGCTTGAAAATTCTAACTGGTCACATTGAAGCTAGAGCTTACCGTATTCAGGGGAACATATGTAGCTTTTCACCACCATTTAAGAATTAAACATCAAACTTCTTTTGACTTGCAATTCAGTTATTGGCTGTTTTATTCAGAGAGAACCACATGACAAAAGCCAGTGAATAAAGAATCCTGTGCCAGGTACAATTGAAATAACCCAACATAAGAATGATATTTTCCAGAAACTTCATATTTTACCTTAAAAAACCCATAAGATTTTCTTCACAGGGTACTAGTTTGTTTTAATAGTTAAAAAGTAATATGTTAACTATTAATAAAAATATTTTTAAAATAAATGAAAGCAAACAACCCCTCTTATTTGATATAGTGCTGTATCATTGTTTCAATTCTTAAAAAGGGACATGAATGCAAAGCGATTTGATCTTGCATTTTGAGATTATCACCTGCATCAACATACTTTTCCATCTCAGTATCATAGTATTTGAAAGTCAGAGAAGTAGATGTTTATACTACACAAAAAACATATTGTGTATTTTTTATTCACTATTTTTTAAGCTGTTGGAGTAGTTATGAAACACTACCAGAAATGTTCTGGCTTTGGCAGAGATAAAAATTTGTATAATATTGTAGTTGAGAGGGTTTCTGTCTCAGTGACTTCCTATTTAAGTAGCCAACCCCACTGCTTGGCACAGCCTCAGCACTCAGGAAATGGATATTGTTGTTGGGTTTTGTTATGAATACCTTTAGTTCTGAACTGTTCATACCTTAACGATGCCTAGTGTTTTAGACCAGAAGGAACATGATGCAATTTTGAGGACAGTCTCTCCCTTTAGAAAAGTTACTTTCTAACCTAAAATGTTAATTGCCTGTATTTTTTAAGTCTTTTCTTCTTCCAAAAGACACAGTTAAGAAAATGAAAAGGCAAAAACAGCCAGGTAGAAACTACAACATTCTCAGACAAAAGATTTGTATTAGGAATATGTAGAGTTCTTGCATGTTCATTACAAACAACGAAAACAACAACCCAAAAAATAAGCAAAAGAATTGAACAGATACTTCACAAAGTATTTCAAATGGTAAATACTTGAGAAATTGAAATTAAATGTACAATGAAATAGTACTGTGCATCTATGAGAGCAGCTAAAATTTAAAAATATTTTTTAATTAAAAAATAAAATATTAAAACCAAGTGTCTGTGAAAATATGGAGGAATTAGAACTCTCCTATGATGCTTACAGGAAAAGAAAATTGCACAACCATTTGGAAAACAGTTTGGCAATTTCTTGAAAAGTTAAAAATATACTTTCCCATGACCCAATCATTCCAGTTCTAGGTATATGCCCAAGAGCCGTGAAAGCATATGTCCACAGAAGACTTGTACCTACCTGTTCAAAGCACCTTTATCTGTAACACCAAAAACCAGAAACAACTCCAGTGTTCCTCAACAGACCATTTGATAAGCAATTGCATGTACCCAAATACTGGAATTCTACGCAACATAAAAAGGAATTAACTCCTGAGACACAAATAAGAAAAAGTTAAGCAATCTAGTATTCATGAGTGGCTTCATGGTTTGAAAGAGTGACTATACAAAAATGCACAATTAATTAACCACAAAATGCACAATGAATCAAAACACTGACACCTAATATTGAAACAAACTGTAAGTGGCCTCTTACTATACAAAAAAAGTTGATTTCCTGGCAAACAGTTATCCATATTAGTGAATTCTGAGAATACTTACAATAACACTTGCCTAAGCAAACTTAGAAACTTGTACACATAAACTTTAGTGTATGTACATTTCAAATTTCAGCTATTTACTTCTGATGCTAAGCAAAGAGTGAATGACCTGGCTTTGTTATTTGCAGTAGTCCACAAGTATGTAACATTTTTTATGATGGTCTAACATACAGTATTTATTATTTTGTGTTATGCTCAAAATATGTTATATTTACATTAAAAAGTCTGACCCTGATTTCAACAATACAGTTGCAAGCAAAACTGATATCAGCAAAGTTGAACAGTAAATTGATCTCCCTCTTGTTTTTGCCTTTCTAACATCTGCTCTTTGCTTCCAGACAAACATGATCCTCTCCCTGTGGCTTCCATCCATGAAGCCTCTCAACCTAATGAGGCTTGCTCCTACTTCCCCCCAGCTCATCCAGCACTTCATCTTGAGAATTTCTGGAGCCAGAAGGCAGAGGCTGTTTCCAAATTCAAAACCCCTCCCTTGAGGTAACTGTCGAGAGTTATTAGTGCTCCGAACAAATGCTGTCAAATTCCCACCGTTTCAAACTGGGTGTACTTGCTGGCCTGTGTTTGTGGTCATGGGGGCCATGTGACCAGTGATGACAGACGAATTGTAATTATAAGTGATGTGTGTCACTCTGGAGATCTGAGTACTTAACTGTAACTTTCAAGATCACTTTAGGAATCCCTTTTTCTTCTGGAATGATCATGAGAAAATTCCCTGAATGTCTGTGGTGAGTACAAGCCCTCTGTCCCCATGATGGACATGTCACATAAGAAAATATAAAACATTTATCATTTTAAGTTGCTTGAAGTTGCTTTAAGTGACTTGGTGGTACTTTGCTCCCACGGCAGGAGCAAGCCTATCCTGAGTGAACTAGTATCATATATCATATTGTCACAGGAGCAGTCTAGTGGCCTTGCTTTAGTCTTTGGTTTGGAATCCATAGGAGTGTCTCTAATGGTAGAATGTCTGCCACGGGACAGGGAACAAGAGATCTTATGCAGGGGAATAACTCGGTAAATAGAAACTGTACGCACACCTCAAGGCATGTTAAATAAGCAGCTACATATTCAGCACACCTGTAAATTAGTTGCTGCTGCTGTTTTAACTGATGGTTATGTTTGTATTTTCAGTTTCTGGCTGAGGACAAAAATACTATGAACTGAGGATTCTATCTGCCCCAAATCCTTTTCGCAGCATTTTCTTAACATTTTGATTCTCAGCTACAAAAGTAGTGGGGGAAGCTGCCGACTACAGGATCCACTAGTGAAGGCACCACTTTGGGAGAGGCTTCTTTGCTCTCTATTTGACAAATGCGATTAGTTTAAAATGAAGCTGGAGGAAGCTACTCTACAGTTATCCAAAGGGTTAGAAATAAAACCCCAGCACGAATATTGATAAAGTCATCCAAGCCTCCCTGAAAAAAAAAACAAAACAAACTTTCTGAAGCTTAAGTAGGAAAAAGCATTGTAAGAGGGATGACAGCAGCTCACCAATAATTCTTTAAAATATGACTAATAGTATTGGAACAAGAAAAAAGATTTTTGATTTTGGGGTGCAGGGGAGGGAAGACACACAAACACAATGCCTGGTTTTTGATTATGGACAAATCAGATCTAACTTCTTAACACGAGAATCAGTTACCTGCCAGAAACTCAAAAGCTTTTTTTTAATGAACAATTTTTCAAAGACACTGTCAAACCTTTCCCTAAATAAAATGAGATTTCACATCAGCAGAGAATTAAAATATATTTACTTAAAAAAAAAAAAAACTCAAGCAGAAGGGCATCTGATGTTTTACAGACATTCCAACACCTTCAGGAAATTTGAACTCACACCAAAGGGTCTGACAGTCATTTGAGTCTCCATCTGTACTGGAACACATGTGCACAAAATGAGCACTGAATTGCTCCAATGGAAAAAAACAAAAAAACAAAAAAGAAAACTGGTCTTAAATTATAGAAGTCCTCTACCATTCTTCTTAACCCCAGAGTCTTTGGCAGCTTGAAATAGAGTGACTGAGAGTGATCCAGTCACAAAGCCTCCTTTGCTGCTAGAAACCACAATGCTGAGCTCCAAGCAACTGCTGCTCCAAGAACACACCAACTATAAAGTAAACAGCCCAGAAGAAATCCAAAACTGAGGGACAATTTGGGGAGCAAACGAGAAGGAGGCATTGCTTGTTCTGATTTACCCTGGACAGCCCCTTCTCTGTTTCTTTTAAGTTTAATTATTTGCTTCATGTTGTCAGCTTGTTACCAGGATTTCAGTTCAGTCGCTCAGTCGTGTCTGACTTTTTGTTACCCCACGGACTGCAGCATGCCAAGCTTCCCTGAGCATCACCAGCTCCCAGAGCCTACTCAAACTCAGGTCTATCATGTCGGTGGTGCCATCCAACCATCTCACCCTCTGTTGTCCCCTTCTCCTCCAGGATTTAGATATGCTCAAAGTAATTTTCAGGCTTCCTGGTGGCTCAGACAGTAAAGAATCTGCCTGCAATGCACAAGACCTAGGATCCATCCCTGGGTCAGGAAGATCCCCTGGAGAAGGGAATGGCTACCCACTCCAGTATTCTTGCCTGGACAATCCTATGGACAGAGAAGCCTGGCGGGCTATAGTCCATGGGGTCGCAAAGAGTCAGACACTGAGTGATTAACACACACAAATTAATTTTCGCAATTCTTTCTTGTAACTAAAAATATCTCTGCCATCTTCCAATCCCTGAGCTGTATAAAACAACCTTTTAATATATATTCTGGGAGTAAAACAAGTGGAAATTTTAGATTCCACTGGGGTGCAATCACTATTTGGGGGGCACGTTATTGACATCTAATTAACTGCCATCATTTATTATAATGTTAGTATCCAGATTATGTTTTATCTATTATGCATCATCTCATTTAATCTTTAAAGTAAACCTACTATTATCACCCTGGTTAACCAGATGAGAAAATTGTCTTAACAAGGCTGCTACTTGTCCAAGGTCATACAGCTCAGAAACAGGCTGAAAGTGAAATGTTAGTTGCTCAGTCATGTCTGACTCTCTGCGACCCCATGGACTGTAGCCCACCAGGCTCATGTATCCATGGAATTTTTCAGGCAAGAATACTGGAGTGGGATGCCATTCCCTTCTCCAGGGGATCTTCCCGACCCAGGGATTGAACCCAGGTCTCCTGATTTGGCAGGCAGACTCGACCACTGCCCCGTCTGGGAAGCCCCCTGGCTGGGGGACCATGAATGAATCACGAGCATCACATATCTTTCATTTCTGTGCCATATTGCCATGCTGTGGAGATGTATTTATCTTATATTTATAGAACCCAGATAGTATGAAAAGTAGGTGTTATTGCTATGGTTATCTGTATCTGCGATTATCAGGGTCTCATACTCAAATAAATCATAACCCACAGATAAGTTATCCCAGAAGCCACCCAAATGACACAGAGTCCTTTTCAGGAGGTTAAATAAAAAGCCTCAACTGCAGCTGTGACTTAAAGAAGCCCCCATCCAGAGAAGGAGGGTATGAAACAGTGATAGTATGCCACAGTGACTCATAAAGTTCTAGTTTAAACTCTGTTCCCTCCCCCACAAATAATCCATGGCATAGTAATCCTGTTCTAAACTTTATCTTACATTTCAACAACTCTTTGGGCCATCTCAATTGATACAGTTCAAATTTCCTGCTGGTCAGGTAGCACTAATATCTGCATTTCCCTTTTATTCCCTCCACATCATCTCTGGGCTTTCTTCACTGAGGAGCCACGTCCAGATAGGGAGTGAAAATTGAAACTGGAGCGCAGCCGTGGGGGCGGCAAAGCCGGGAGCATGGAAGGACTCATTAATCAGGGATCCAGAGCTGCCACTGATGAGAATCTGGGACCCGGGCATATTCTTCCCCTAGGGGGAATGTGGAAATGCTTGGCTTCTTTCTTTTCTCTTTTCCTGTGGTGCCTCAGAAAATGTGCAAGCTCTGGCTCCTAGCCAGTGGGGTGATTTCTTTGTTTAAAGGAAAGTGTAAAGTATTTTCACATTAAATGAAGAACTTCAGACATCTCTGGGCATCTGTCCTTTGAGGGCTTGTTAAAATTCAACAAAAGCCCATTTATACTTTAAGAGAACCTCTTCTTCCTTTGCTGGGTTGCCTTGGGGATTTTCATTTCTTTCTGCAACACCACTCTATTTTGTCTTAGCTCTTCCTCTCGGAGGAATTATGGCTACATTTTTTATTTTTAAACCCTCAGATCTCTCTTGCTCTTTTAAAATCTCATCTATGTTCTTAGTATTCATCTTTAACAAAAAATCTAAGATGTATGAGTTGATTTTAACTGCCTCCGTTCACTTGTTAGGGGTGACAGAAACATTTGTTTCTGATTTTTGAAATTACGAACATCACAAGAGATTTACTAAGAAACTAGCTTTCTCTGAGTTTGTGAGTTTTCATTCCAAGTTTTGTAAGACTCCTATATATCTTCAATTTTCACAAGGGATATCAGGAAATAATTTTAGGAGGAAATATCCAATTTAAAGTTAATCCCTGCCCCCTCTATTTATCTGGGAACACTCATATATCTTGCTGTTTGGGTGGTGAATAAAAAGACTCTTCACCAGAGTGAAGAAGAATGTAAACTATGGGAAGTTTGAGTTTCATTCACTGCCGTGTGCCCATTAGCCTGTAGAGTGCCTCACACATATTAGACACTCGAAAACTGTTGTATGAAGAAGTAAATGGATGCATTTTCAAGTGATAAAATATTAAGCCTTAAAAAGGTATGAATTGGCTCTTTTGCCTCTTATAATTAAGCACTTGAACTTTGTCTCTAGCATCAAAATTGTACATTTTTAATTCACAGTGAACTATAAATCATAATACCAGATCAGACCAGTCAATCCTAAAGGAAATCAACCATGAATATTCACTGGAAGTGCTGATGCTGAAGCTCCAATACTCTAGCCTACTGATGAGAAGAGCTGACTCGCTGGAAAAGACCCTGATGCTGGGAAAGACTGAGGGCAAAAGGAGAAGGGGATGACAGAGGATGAGATGGTCAGATGGCATCACTGACTCAATGGACATGAGTTTGACCTAACTCTGCAAGATGGTAAAGGGCACAGATGCCTTACATGTTTGTCCATGGGGTCACAAAGAGTCAGACATGACTTAGCCACTGAACAACCACCTTACAGGAATCATAGAAACACAGCTTTTCTCACAAACAGGGTAGACTGTGGCTGTATATCTAGGTCTCCTTGGGTGTAGTGCCTGTAACAGGCAGTGTGGACAACCGGCTCAACAGAGCACCACGGCCTTCCTGTGGCTATAGTGCAGCCATCTTGGATTGTACCCCGTGACACACGTAATTCCATATCCTCAGTGTTACACGTGAAGAAGGATTAGTCTTTATTATTGTTGGAGAACTCTTCATACCAAAAGAATGTTTAAGTGAGATTACTTCCTGCCTAATTACGTTTGATTAGATCTTCTGGGATAATGAAAACTGATTATGTGCATGACCCTGGATACTTCTTTCACTACATAATAGAGAATGTAAGTCATGTCTTTCATGGAATTTAATTGACTGAAAAATTACTTGTTTTAATCCTATGGCAGATTTTCCATGAGAATTTTGAGGGAAAGCTTTACGAGTGAAACTGAAAATTATTTATTTGAAATAAGTCTAGATAGAATAGACTATACAGAATAGACTGATAGTCTAGATAGATAGACTGCTCTATCTAGACTTATTTCAAATAACTAATTTTCAGTTTCACTCGTAAAGCTTTCCCCCGCAAATTTTCACATCTATCCATCCTATCTAGGGCTTATCTGGTGGCTCAGATGGTAAAGAATGTGCCTGCAATTTTGGAAAGCCAGGTTCAATCCCTAGGTTGCAAAGACCCCCAGAGAAAGGAATGGCAACCCACTACAGTATTCTTGCCTGGAGAATCCCATGGACAGAGGAGCCTGGTGGACTACAGTCCATGGGGTCTCTAGAGTCGGACATCACCAAGCAACTAACACTTTCACTTTCAGCCTGTCTGTGCAGGCGTGCTCAGTCACTTCAGCCATGCCCAGTTCTTCTCGAACCTATGGACTACAGCCCACCAAGCTCCTCTGTCCATGGGATTCTCCCCACCCAGGGATTGAACCCAGGTCTCCTGCATCTTCTGTGTCACAGGCAGAATCTATACCACTGAGCCACCAGGGTAGCCCTTCATCCTACCTGTTATCTACCTAATCCATTTATGAGATGAGCAGCCAAGGCTGAGAACCACCCCTGTAACTGCGGTTGGTTCTTCCTTGGGGACACTGCTTCGTCAGGAGTCCCCTTAATAGGTGGCTCTTTTCCACACTCTCCTACCCCTGGGCCTACCTGGGCCATGCACTTGTCCCTTGTTGTTATTTCTCAGCAATTCTTTCTCCTCCATCAATTCTTCCCACTTTAAACCTCGTGCTGCGAGAGCTCACGTTACCTTTCCCTGTTGCATTCATTTGCTAGCTGCTAGGTCACTTCCCTGTTTTTCTTTCGGAATTTAATTCTTAGATAAAGGTCACTCTCTCCTAAACTACCCCTGTCTTAATTCTTGCTGATTTCAAAATCTATGTAGATGCTCCTTCAGTCTAGCTTCTTGGTGCCCTGCCCTCCTCTCCTCTAAAATGATCACCTTCCATCTATGTAAGACAGACAGTACTAAGGTTACACCATACAGTTTATTTTCACTATCAACTCTTAAATTCCTTACGGTTTTCCCAGTAGTCATGTATGGCTGTGAGAGATGGACCATAAAGAAGGCTGAGCACCGAAACAATAGATGTTTTCAAACTGTGGTGCTGGAGAAGACTCTTGAGAGTCTCTTGGACAGCAAAGAGATCAAATCAGTCAATCCTAAAGGAAATCAACCCTGAATATTCATTGGAAGGACTGATGCTAAAGTTCCATTACTTTGGCCACCTGATGCAAAGAGCCAACTCATTGGAAAAGACCCTGATGCTGGGGAAGATACAGGGCAGGAGGAGAAGGGGACTCTGAGGATGAGATGGTTGGATGGCATCACTGAGTCAATGGAAATGAGTTTGTGTGAACTCCGGGAGATACTGAAAGACAAGGAAGCCTGGCGTGCCGCAGTCTATGGGGTCGCAGAGTCGAACATGACTGAGCAACTGGACAACAGCAACTTAACTTCCCCAAATTGCATTTTCAGGAATCTCTCTCCAGGACTATTATTTTTTGTCTTTCCAGTTCATGCTTATTTATACATCATGGGGGCCAAAGTCGATCGATCATACCACTTTTTATTGTCACCCTTATGATTTTATGAACTGTCTTTCTTATTCGCTTACCTTATGTCTCATGATCCATCATTATAATTTCTCCCTCTCTCCCTTTCCTTCCCTCTTTTCCTGCCTGTCTCCCTCCCTCCATCCTTCTCTCCTTGATTATATTTGTCTTGCAGAATTTCACCCATGGTTAATCCATGGTTAAATCCATCTCTCTGCCTACTCCACATCTGTTCCCATACAGCTGAATATGACTGCAGAAAAACACAACCATAACGATTGTCTTCCTTTAAATTTATGACCTCTAATCTCAAGTGGGCTCTTAACATTGCCTGGCAATCATATTATATTTCCCTAGTCCATTCATTCTTTCACTCTCCTTGAAAAATAATTCCTACTTTTGCTTCTCTCCTCAAACTCATGATACTTCTTCTTAAATCCTAACTCTTAGCTGATGACCTTGCTTTCAGATAAAATAGAAACAAACAGAAGAGAGCTTCCACAAGGTCCTACCATAATAACTAACCACCGACTTGTATCAGTTCTCTGGACTGTGGATGGCTTAAATTCGTTCCTATCTAAAGACAGTTGTTCCACTGGGCAGGAGACTGTTTGCTTATTCTCCTACTTCTAGACATTGTTGTCCCTCTTGTTTTATTTTCCTCTACTTCCTACTAGAGCATGTATAACAAACATGCACTATTACTCCTGTCTGAAAAAAGAAAAGGATTTTATTGACTCTATCATCCCATTCAGCTAGCACTTAATTTTTCATTTCCTTTTATCTAAAAAAAAAAAAAAAAAAAACTTTCAAAATGTTGTCTAAATTAACAGTCCTCAATTCTTCTCTCTTTTTCTATTGTTCTTTCTCATAGCCTCTCCAGTCAAGCTTTGGAACTCACCACACTAATGAAATTTTTCTTGTCTAATCACCAATGAGTTCCAGGTTACTAAATCCAAATCAGTTCTTGTTCATCGTCTCATCTGACCCCTCATCAGAATCTGATACAGTTGATCACCTCCTCCTACTTGAAAGTTTCCTCATGTGGACTGCAGGACACTACAGTCTTCAGGTCTTCTCTTTTTCTCATTGGCTGCTTCAGCTAATATTCCTTTGAGGGTTTCTCTTAATCCCCCTGACCAGGAGTGATTCAGGCCTAAGACCCCAGAGCCTTCTCTCCCTACACTATTTTGGATATCACATCTCCTTTTTAGATGATTTCAAAAATCATTTCTCCATGGACAGCTCCCAGATGGATAACTGCATCCTGGGCCTCTTCTCTAAACTCAACATCTCTCTGTTTAGATATCTAATAGGGATCTTAAGCTCAGCAACTCCAAAATCATGCTCTTACCATTCCCTCCAAATCTTTTCTTCAGAGAGTCTTCTCCATATCAGTAAATGACAAATCCACATTTCATTTGCCAACACCCAAATCTCTGAATTTTTCTCCTCATAACTTGTCTTCAATCCATCACCAAGTACCACTCAATCTACCTTTAAAATACATCTATAATCCAACCATCTGTATTCACTTCATCTGTATCAGCTGAGTCCAAAGCATCATTTTTTGAATGAATAATTGTAGCTAATATTCTCATTTCTGCCTTTTTCACTCCAACAGTTTATTACCAATATAACTGACGTCCAAATCATAAATTCAAACATGTCACTGTTCTACGTAAACCCTCCAAAGGCTTCTCATCTCACTCAGAGTAAAAACTCAAGTCCTTACACTGGTCTACATAATCTGGTCCTGGTGATGTCTCCATGGTCAACTTCACTGGTTGTTCCATTATGCTTCTCTTCTCACACTCCATGAATAATCTACCTTTGAATAATCAAAGCTTTTGCACTCATTTCCTCAGCAAAACCATTTTCTATCATAAATACACATGAATGGATTTTTGTCTGTTTTTACTGAAGTATAAATAGCATTCTCAGAGAAGCATTCCCTGGCCACCATATTTAAAATTCCATTCCCTATTCCTCATATATTTTTTCTATAATTTCTATCAATATCTAGCTTACTATATGTTTTATTTATCTATTACCTATCTCCTTCTAGCAGAGTATGGGTTTCATTCTGGTGTGTTAACTACTCTACTTCCAGGCACTAGTGCATATTTGATGGAAAAAAAAATGAATGAGTGAATGAATACAACAATATTCATGATTGTCAAATGACAGAGTATTGATATATCAGGGGAAAATAACTGCAAGAGAGAAAAAGAGGGGAAAAAGCATCAAGTATTTTAAATGATAACATTAAAATGAAAGGCACTTTACCTAAGAATTATGTTAGTACTATATTCAAAGAGCTAAAACCTAAGTACCGATTGTGTAGGATACTTTCCTATATTTACAGCTATATAGCTTGAGACTCATGGTTACCAAAATTTGTTCTTCATAAGAATCTGATGGAATGTTAAGGTACAGTTCAATGAATCTGCTAACATTGGATAGTTCAAATCAATTTGTACAGAAGAGAAAACTTACAAGACTACTAGCTATCACAAAAATATCAGAAGATTTAGACCATCTATCTCATTTAGTGATCTTCATTAATTTTATGATGTTATTCTTTTATGGTCTAAAATGGAAAACCTAAACATTTAGGGCCAAAATGAAGTACCATATGAAGTGGAGAAACCTGTCACCCTTGATGGAGATTTGCACTTGGATTTTACATAGGACACTGGACAATTCCACTAGCTCTCTCACAGTCCTTTTTACTGTAATCAGTTATTAGCACTTCACAAGCTTGTGGGGTTTTATACCAACCACACTGTTAACTAGTCTGGGCTTCCTCTCCTGCCAGTAACTATAGAGTTACTTCTGAAGATCTGATCCTTTTTTTTCCCCCCAGTGAGTGAAAAGCAACCAGAGACAGCTTGAAGAATTCCAAATGCTGTCAAAGAGAAAAAAAAAAAAAAAAAAGCCAGACTGAATTAGCCAAGGGAGGAGAAGGGAAGTGGAAAAGAGCAGTCACACGAGTTCACGGGCCTGGCTTTTTATCATGCCTACTCTGGGGGCCACATCAGTGGCCTTGCTTTCGTGCCAGAAGCAGTGCAAGTCATAATTAGAATATGGAATATTGCAAAGAAAGGGGAAAAGGCCCCATCTGTGCAGCCACTTTAACTACAAGCCCAGAACCTGTTTTATAGCCGAGGCACAAAGACCGTATTAATACATGTGGTTAGTTCCTTCTCTATACATACTGTGGATTCATTGTGTCTGCTTTTCCTAGGTGGAGCAAACACAGACATACAATATTTTGTTCTCTTTTTGCTGTTACACTTCCTTTCTCGCCAGATGCAGCAAACCCCTTCCTAAGCCATTCTGTCTGTGCTGCTCGGCATGTTGACACCCATCAGCTTGCAAGTGAGCGGGGCTGTCAGCGCTGGATATTTTCTCCTCCATTGTCACTGGTCTAATGACATCCTCTGGTTTATGTGCTTTTCTCTCCAACACCACCATAAGCTAGAATAACTCACTCAGTCTGGGTGTGAGGCACTTCTCCTATAATTCATGCCAAGAAAAGGAAATCCCTAGACTTAAGGACAAATAGTGTAGCATATGTATGGAGCACTCAGCAGTCTCCATGTGTAAACTTTCATTTAATATAATGAAATAAAGCATTTCAATGTACATAGTGCTTTTTTTCCTCCAGATAAAGAATTAGGAATGAGAGATATTAGAAAAATAGGACCATTATTTCCAGTACCACCTTGAGAGTGAGAGTTTTACATGTTTAGGTGGATTTTAGAGTCTACAATGCTGTGGGAGCTTAATAAATGACTATTAATTATTATTTAAGTACAAATGTTGACTGAGTCATAAGGTTAATGGATGCCTTTGGGATATCCAGACTTGCTGTCAGGGTTTGAATAAGTGTGCTTACTCCAGTATCAGCATGAAAATACCATTCACATTTTTGTATTTCCAGAGGCCAGTGGTATCCAGCACTTAGCAGGCATCTCCAAATATGCTTTAAACAGTTGAACTGAATTTCCCGGATTTTTATAACCTTTATGGGTTTTTGTTTTGGCAGCAACAGCCAATTGAGAACTGTATTCTGGATGCTGTAAACATAAATATTTGAAAGTGTTAGTGGCTTAGTTGCGTCTGACTCTTTGCAACCCCACGGACTGTAGCACACCAGGCGCCTCTGTTCATGGGATGTCCCAGGCAAGAATACTGGAGTACGCTGCCATTCCCTTCTCCAAAATTTAGAATTTTGTTCAGCCGTTCTTGTCTATGGAAGTTACTTCTCTTCAGAATTTTTCTTTGTTAGAATAAGAGAGGTCGTTAGAATCAGAGAAGCCCAAGTTTGAAGGCACCTTGTTATGCATGAAATATCTCTAATGTATTTATTTGGATTTTTATCTTTTAAACTTAGTACATGTCTTTGTAGCTAGCTTCAGTAACAGTAATTGTGCAGCAGAGATGTTTGTTTAAACCCAGGTGTTTTGTATTTTAAAGTTGATACCATTCTCTCTGTAACGGTCAGTGAAGGGTAAAAAGGAATGGAAACACTGAGCCATAGCCCACCTTAACAATAATCACAGACTGTAGTAGTTCTGCCTCATCTAATGTGGAAATCATCATATAAGAGTAGCATAATTACACAAAAATGGAGCCAGCTCACAACAGAAGGGAAGAAAAAAAGTAGGAAAAGACATAATTAAGATTGAAACAAAGTTTGTTGAGAAATTCCTACAAAGTTGTGGATAGAAAGATCTGTGAAAAAGATCACTTAAATTGTTATGTCTGCTATGGTTCTGAATTTTTAACTAGCTTTGCTTTCTGAATTTGGATTAGAACTTTGGTTGATTTGGGCCTGAGGGCTGATCGTATATTTCTAGAATTTCTACCAGATGACTTATCTCTTCCAGTTCTTTTCAA
This sequence comes from Cervus canadensis, assembly GCF_019320065.1. Lineage (NCBI taxonomy): Eukaryota > Metazoa > Chordata > Mammalia > Artiodactyla > Cervidae > Cervus > Cervus canadensis. The sequence continues at coordinate 22,677,553 of NC_057388.1, read as the reverse complement.
ATCAATTTTACTATTTTTAAAGAGAATTTCTTAAACAGTTAAACTTGTCATGGATATAATTTTGTGCTTGCTACAGAATCATTTTCTTACTGTTGTTTCTTAGTTAATGGGTCGTTATAGTCATGAAGAGCTTGTTATGTGCTGACACTGTGCTAAGCAAGCTCCCTTTATTTACATTAATAAATACAAAACCTTAAATAATCAACATCCCCCCTACCCCCAAGGCTATTAGGTTAAATATAAAAATAAGAAATTAGAGAGGTGACTTCAGCAAGCTGGCAAAATAGGAGGTCCCCTGCTCCTTTGCACCCTCAGCAACTATAATTTGGCAGCCATCCACAGATAAAAGTATCTTTGTGGGAACTGTGGGACCCATGCAGGAGACTGTGAAGCCCCAGTGGAATCGAAGACTGAGGAGGGGTATTTTGAGAAGGCAGGCCCACGCCCAGGTGGCTGACTCACCAACCACGACCCTGGATGCTCAGTCACTCAGTCATGTCCAACTTTTTGCGACCACATGGGCTGTAACCTGCCAGGCTCCTCTGTCCATGAACTTTTCCAGGAGTGAGTTGCCATGTCCTCTTCCAGAAGATCTTCCCTCCCCAGGGACAGAACCTACCTCTCCTGTGTCTCCTGCATTGGCAGGTGGATTCTTCATCACTGAGTCACCTGGGATGCCCATGGTCCTGGATACAGACCCAGAAATAGCTCCATCCCCTGTGGAACTGGCTTAGCCACAACCCCAACTGGCCTTGGCTCTTCTGCCAGGGCCACCCACCAGGGGGCCCAGCAGGAGTCATGCCCATGGGTGCCTTGGATAACAGGCCTGCTGACATTGGTCCTGGGTGTGGGCCTATGACCTGACTCCTCTTAGCTGAAATCTGGGGGCAAGTCTGCCCATCTGTTCCCCGTACTCATCCCCCCTGAGGCAGGCCCACCACCCTCAATCTGATAGCAGATCCAGAAATGGCTCTATCACTCAGCCTCAGCCTCTCTCAGCTATGGTCTCACAGCAGTCCTGCCTGCCCAGAGACTTGATGGGAGAAACACTTGTCTTTGCCCCTGGAAGCAGGCCCACTGAACTCCAACCAACTGCAGAGCCTAAAACAGCCCTGAGGTACTGGCATTAAAACAGACACTAGACCAGTAGAAGAGAACAGAGAACCCAGAAATAAACCCATGCATATACAGTTAACTAATCTTTAACAAGCGTGCCAAGAATACACAGTGAGGAAAGGACAGTCTCTTCAATCAACTGTGTTTGGGAAACCCAATATCCACGTGCAAAAGAATAAAGCTGGACTCTATTTGTCTTATACCATACACAAAAAACGAAACTGAAATGTATTAAAAACTTAAATATAAGAACTGAAACTATAAAACTCTTACAAAAAAATGCAAGGAAAAGATTTTGACACTGGTCTTTTCAATGATTTTTTGGGGTAGCACACCAAAAGCATGGGCAACAGATGCAAAAATAAACAAGTGGGACTACATCAAGCTAAAAAGCTTCTTTAGAGCAAAGGAAACAGTAAACAAAATGAAAAGACAACCGATAGAATGGGAGAAAATATCTTCATTCCATGTATCTAATAAGGGGTTAATGCAAAAAACATATAAGAAACTTATACAGCTAATATTTTTAAAAAAAGCATGATTTAAAAGTGGAAAAAGGACCTGAATAGACATTTTTTCAAAGAAGACATACAGATGGCCAAAAGATACATGCAAAGGTACTCAACATTACTAATCCTGAGGGAAACGCAAACCAAAGTCACAATGAGCTATCACTTCACACCTGTTAGGACAGCTGTTATCAAAAAGATTTGAGATAATGAGCATCGGGGAGGGTGCAGAGAAAAGGAGACTTTTTTACACTGTTGGTGGGAATGTACATTGGTGCAGCCATTATGGAAAACAGTATAAAGGTTTCTAAAAAGATTAAAAATAGAAATACCATATGAACTAATCGCAATCTCACTTCTGAGCATATATCTAAAAGAAATGAAATTAGTATCTCCAACAGGAATCTACCCTTTCATGTTCACTGAAGCATAATTCACAATAGCCAAGATATGGCAACAACTTATGAGCCCAAGAGATGGCTATGGATAAAGACATGTGGTGGATGTACATATATATGTACATATTCATTCATACACACACACACACACACACAATAGGATATTATTCAGCCATAGAACAGAAGGACATCCTGCCACCTGTGACAACATGGACTTATGCTAAGTGAAATAAAGTCAAGCAGAAATATAAATACTGCATAATCTCATTTATACGTGGAATTTTAAAAAATTGAACTCATAGAACCAGAGAGTGGAAAGGTGGTTGCCAGAGGCCAGGGGAAAGTCAGAAGAACTAGTGAGAAGGTAAAAATATCCAGTTATGAAATGAATTTATTAATGATAACTATAGTTAATAATATTGTACTACATAAATGAAATTTGTTGAGAGTAGATCTTATGTATTCTCACCACACACACATATTCTCACACTTGGTACAAACATCACTTCTGATATGAAATATTTAAAAGCCAGTGTGCCACTTCCATCTCTTTTTGGCAGCAAATTTGGAGGCTGTGTTTTGGTTTATATTCTTAAGTCACCATTTGGTGGAGTTTTGCTCTAAAGAACTTTTTATCTTCTTTAGATTTTTATGATTGATAAATAAAGTTTTATTATGTGAAGTCATTGATATAACAAGGTTTTTTTTTAATAACTGCAAATTGCCTAGCTATATTGCCTAATAAGAGCCCTTTATATAATATATAATTACATAAGTAAAGCATGCATATATTAATTTTATTCCCTCCCCTACTAGATTTGAAGAACGACACATGGGACTTGTCTTTAAATACTCTTCAATAGCTAGGCATAATCAATGTCTTATATATAAAGAACAGTGGTTGAATGCTTATATTAGTGGGGAAAAAAGGAACTGAAGCTTATATATATATATCTTCATATATATATATACACATATATTTTTTCATGAAAGTGAAAGTCGCTCAGTCACGTCCAACTGTTTGTGACACCATGGACTATAGCCCATTAGGCTCTTCTGTCCATGGAATACTCCAAGCAAGAATACTGGGTAACCATTCCCTTCTCCAGGGGAATCTTCCTGACTCCGGGATTGAACTCAGGTCTCTCGCACTGCAGGCAGACTCTTTACCAAGATATGGCTTCCTTAGTCCATGAACCAATCACCCTCTGTCTGTCTCTTCTTAGTCACAGTCTAGCCAATCCTCCCTCTCTGTTCAGAAAGTTATGCCTATGATACCAAGAAAGATTTAGCTTCATCATAAAATTATCTAGGTTCTCCTAAGAGCTTAAAAATTGAGGAAAAAAAGTCCACAAAGACTTGTGACTCATTTCTCTCTCCTGCCCTACACCTTTACTAAAGTGGTTACATATAGAGCTGCTTGCCTGCTAGACAGGGAAAGGAGAAAAGAAGCTAAAATCTCAACAAGGCATCCAAAGCTCTAGGGACACTGATTCTCTACCAAACAGTATCAACAAGAAACCTATTTATCTTCTATACACACAAACACACACACATGTGTGTGTGTTATGTATATATGTATTTATATACATATTGTTGTTGTTTTGTGTTAAAGTAACAGGTATTCCAAAAATTCAGGTAGACTAGCTCTCTTTCCAATATCAGAAATGATAGTTTATATAACCTAGCAAAGTCTGTTACCATGTAAAAGTAACCTCACAAAACCTCATGGTTTTAGGAGAGAACTAATACTCAGATCCTTAGAAATATACTGCCAATTCAAAATAGTTGAGTTAGGAAGTCCTATGAGAAACTGACCAGATTTGTTTTTCAGATATTATACTATTTTCTTGGCCTCTGATCTTGGGGAAGTGTTGGCACATGGCTCCAGTTCCTGCTCTTCAGATTTGCTTCCTGAATGGAGAAACCCCGGGCACTGTTTTCCTTTGTTCAGGTGGCCAATTATGTTGCAGGGTGGTACTCTCAGGGCAGAACACTTTTATAGCTACTTGTTTCAATCTGGCCTGCTCTGCAAGCCTTTGTTCTGCTTGCGGTCAGTGAACCCAAATTCTGGAGAGGTTAGTTTCCCACTCAAACTGCCCACCCAGGCAGGGAGCTTGAATTGAGCATTGGGTTTCCCTGTCAATTTCATCTTTTTCCATTTGCTTTTACCCTCCTCTGGTTCTGAGTTGAACCCAACATGGTTTTCCCTTAGTGAACTGTTGTGTTGTTCTAGGCATTAATATCATTGTCAGCACAGTTGCGTGAACAAGTTTTATTGGTTATTTTGGGCTTCTTCTGCCAGTAGGAACACTAAGTCTATAATAGCAATCAAATGCTTTGGACAACTGTTCATTCCATACTTGTCACTCGCCAATTCAACTGCAGAGGATTTCAAATTTCTATTTAAAGATTTAAAATATTCAGATTTATTTTTGAATTTAAAGATTTAAAGAACATGAATAAAAATATGAAAATAGAAAATAAGTTTAATTTATAACCCCATTACTCAGAAATAAACAGCTAAATTTTGATATACTTTTCAGTCCTCTTTATTTCTTAGCATTTATTAATTATACATATACTCAAACACCTAAGCACACATACCTAAACTTTTTCAAAACTGAAATTGCAACTTACAAGTTTTAAAATTATATTACAAAAATTTTCAGTCTTTAATTATTGTTACATGATATGATTCCTAATGACTAAAACAATTTGAGTCACTTTATATGCAAACCATCCACTTTTCCATGCACATATGGAATTTTTCTCACTTTTTGCTATTCTGAATACTTTCAGATTGACTGTCCTATATATCTATTTGTGCATGTATAATAATTTATACAAGATCATTTTCTAGAACTGGGTTTTCTGGGCAAAAATGCAGATAAATGTTCATGTATTTTGGTTTACCATTCCAGGTTTCTTTATTACAAGGTTTGGCAAAGTACATCACACCTTTTATAGCATTAATAATTATTGTTTTTAACCTTCATTAGACATTAAAATTAGATGTAATTGTAGATATGATTTGCCATTTTTGAGTAACAGTCTCATATACTTGAGTTTGAGATTCAGTACTTCTCTCTGATTATGATATTCTTTATTCCTTCACTTTTCACAATTTTCTTTTCCTCCAAATTGTTTTCTTTTTCTGTTTGTTTCGATCCCTTCCCTTTCACATTAGAGGCTTTCCTAAAAGGCTTGCTAATCCTGGTTTCTTTACTGTATTTAGGACTGAAGGGCCTGGAAGTTGATTAGAAGCCCTGTGCTTGTGATGGGACCTTTGCTCCTGGGGTTGAAGTAAGGTGATTTGACTGGGCCACGTGTTGTCTCTGCGCCAGTGCCTCTAGTCCCCTTCTGTGGGGGGTACACATTTCCCACTGAAAAACTCTCTAAGGCCCTACCAAGAAGTTAAGTCCTGGCTGTAGAAGGGCTGTAAAAAGGCCAAGGTACTTGAGGAGGAAGTCTCATTATGTAGTTGGCATGTGTACCCTTGATGCCCATGGGCTTTGTTTTTGTCATATCACATTTGCCCTCAACTTTTCCTTGTGTCTGTCAGTCCAGAGATCCTGTCTGTCAATCTTCCATGGAGTTTGAGACAATGAATAGGGTGAAGGAGGGGCAGTTAGGGGAAAGTGGGAAAGAAGATATAGTCAGACAACTGCTTCTCAAATAGCTCTCATCGAATAGCTCTTTTATCAGCCTCACCCTCACTGAGGTACTTATGGACATTGATTCTGGAGTCCTTTGAAGATTCTGTGGTGTAGATCAGGCCATGGCCTCTCATTCATGTTTCCCAGGCTTCAAAGCCCTGTTGCTATTGTCTCTACCCCTACTTTCAGTATCTTTGTGCGTCTATGTCTTTTAAGATAATCACTTTAGTGATATTACAATAGGATTTCAAGATTCAGCAATAATGGATAGCCCAAAGATATCCATTTGAACTTAGGCATTTTTCTTTTAACAGCTTATGTTCAATAATAAGTTGGTTTTTTTTTCCCAAAGCAAATGGAGAGTTTTATAATTTAAGGAGTTTAACTCATTAACCTCCATTATCATATGCAATATGACTGGACCTACTTTAGTAACTGTTTTGTGTATCCTATTTATACTACCTTCCTATTTCTTTTTGCCTTTTATTTTTCTTTCATTTAAAATAATCTATTTATGGTTTCTGGAATGGGTTGCCATGCCCTCTTCCAGGGGATCTTCCCAACCCAGGGATCAAACCCAGGTCTTCTACACTGCAGGAAGATTCTTCATCTGAGCCAACTAAGCACATTTATACTACGTTCCTATTTCTTTTTGCATTTTATTTTTCTTTCATCTAAAATAATATATTTATGGTTTCTGGACAATTATTTTGCCATATATTTATTATTATAAAATCAAATCTCTTAACAAACCTTTTGAAATTTTTGGTAAATTAAAAAACCTGAGAATGCTTTTGACCTTACTTTCCCAATGTACATTGGTACAGACACTTGGAAAACAGTATGAAGGCTTCTCAGAAAACCAAATATAGAATTACCATATGATCGAGCAATCCCACTCCCGGGCTTATATCCAGAGAAAACTCTAATCCAAAAAGATACATTCACCCCTATGTTCACTGAAGCACTATTCACAATTTCCAAGACATGGAAACAACTTAAATGTCCATCAGCAGAAGAATGGATGAAGATATGTTACATAAATATAATGGAATACAACTCAGCCATCAAAGGATGGAATAACACCTTTTTGCAGCAATATGGATGCAACTAGAGATTATCATACTAAAGTGAAGTAAATTAGAAAGATAAAGACAAATACCATATGATATCACTTACATGTGGAATCTAAAATATGACACAAATGAACATATCTGTGAAACAGAAACAGACTCATGGACATAGAGGCTTCTGGTTGCCAAGGGGCAGGGGTTAGAGGAGTGATGGAGTAGCAGGTAGGGGTTAGAAAATGTAAACTGTTATACAGGGAATGGATAAACAGCAGGATACTACTATATATAGCACAGAGAACAATAATCAGTATCCTATGATAAAACATAATGCAAAAGAATATAGATATATATGTATAACTGAACTAATTTGTTCTATGGTATAAATCATACTTCATATAAATAATACTTCATGCCTCAATAAAAATTTTAAAAAATTAAATAATAATCTTACTTCCCCATCTTCAAAGGTACAACTTATATATGAAGGTACAATATGTACCGGCCCAAATCATGAAAGTTAGCTTTGAATTATCATTCTTGTGTCAATTTTTTTTTAGAAACTTTCCACCGTTTTGCATTTACTTGTACTATCATTTTTACAAACATTATTTAGACATAATTTTACTCTACAGGCTTTCATGTGATTTTTATTACACAATTTTCTAATTTTTGAGTTTTGCTTTTGATTCATTTCTGTATCAACTAGTAGTTCTTCAAGTACCTTTTTCAGGAATGCTATGAGAGTTTCTGAATTTTGTAATTATGACATATTTCTTTGGTCGCTCTACACAATGTTTTAGCTCAATATAGAATTTAAGGCTAGTAATATTGGAAAACTGCTGATATTCTTTCCTTCTAGTATCCAACTATTTTGGGTATCACTTAGTAAACAAGCTCTGGTGTATAAAAAAATAGAATATTTTCCATAATTCCTTTTGCTCTCATAATCTCAATTTCTGATCTGACCATTCCTTAGGTCAGGTGAAAATCTCAGTCCTTTCTGAAATACTCATCTTAGACTCGTTCCCTAGTTCCATATACTTAAAAACTGTGTTTGAGGCTGGGGGAGGAACAGAAAGGGAAGATGACAAATGTCTTGGTTTGTCTGAGACTGAGAAGATTCCATGCTCCAAGTAAGGAAGTCCTAGGTAACCTGGGCCATGTGAGTCAGCCTAGATGTTGACCCCACTCTCTGGTTCCTATGGTTTGCCTTGGGGATGACCATTGTAGAAGGTTCACAGGCTCCTAGAATTCAGCTGCTTCCTTACTGCTTCCTGTACATGCTTGCCTGACAGGATCCTTTCACTTACCTTCCGAGGATCACGTGTACCCAACAGAATAACACGGCCAGGTATCTAGCTATCTAGCTATTTATCTACCTACCTATCTTGCCTGCATGCCAGCCAGGACCATAGAGGAACTGCTAAGAAGATGTGGCTTCCCTAGTCCATGAACCAATCACCCTCTGTCTGTCTCTTCTTATTCACAGTCTAGCCAATCTTCCCTCTCTGTTCAGAAATTTATGCCTATGATACCAAGGAAGATTTAGCTTCATCATAAAATTATCTAGGTTCTCCTAACAGCTTAAAAATTGAGGGGAAAAAAAAAGTCCACAAAGACTTGTGGCTCATTCCTCTTTCCTGCTCTACATCTTTACTAAAGTGGTTTCATATAGAGTTGCTTGCCTGCTTGACAGGGAAAGGAGAAAAGAAGCTAAAATCTCAACAAGGCATCCAAAGCTCTAGGGACACCGATTCCCTACCAAACTGTATCCCCAACAAGAAACCTATTTATCTTCTTAACATTGGGATTTATTTTAAATTTCAAAAATATTTTAACAGAATATTGGAAGCCCCTTTGAGTTGCAGATTTAGATTTCTTGTCAACTCAGCAAAAAAGGTCAATTATCAAGCCAGTTAATTAGTCAGCTACCAGCCTGATTTAGCTTATGTTTCAAAGCACCATGAGCTCATGTAAGTGTAACCTCTCTGCAAACCATGTATACAATGAATATAACAAAATCAAAGTAATTTTTCTGTAACTGATAGTCCTATACTCTCCCCAGCATGTTGTAAACACAACCTTGGTATATATTTGATAACTCCAGACTATTCACTACCTCAAGAGAAAGTCAAGTAAGTAATCTGAAGTTAATGGACATAAGATTCAAAGATATAGGCTTTTCTTTAAAAACAGAAAATCAGTGCCCTCCAACCAGTGCTTGCAAAGTTTCCCTGGGCTGTACGCACTCCCTCACAGATCTACCTGCATGACACTGCGAGTGCCCATCAGAGGAAACAGCCCTAGTAAGAAAGAATAACAAATGCTCCTTGGCACAGTTGAGTCCACCACTCATGTAATGTGGCTTTCCCTCCTTATTGTTTTGTTGGGAGGGGGGGATTGACAATACTGTTGAGATAAGGGGTAGAACATGAAAGTTTGCTGTAGAAGACTTTCTTATTTATGTTGCTTCTGAGTCTAATCAAATAACCCTAATCTTCACTATTCTCATAGAACTTACTGATCTCTGCTTCCCAAGCACTAGGAATAGCGTGACCAGGAAAAGTACTGACTTCTGGCCATGAACATCCAGTGCAGCTGTCGGCCCATGAGGTATTCTGACAATATCGAACATAACTGTGTGTGTGCCATGACTTATATTATTCTCAGTTTTTCAACTGCATTCAAGGTATATTTGTATTCAAGTTTATATCCATCAATGTCTGCTAAATATTTTTAATTCCTGACCATTCTTGGTATTTCATGTTGTGTTTTGCAGTATTCTGGAATCACAAAGGAAGATATGTACCTAGATACTAGTCTGCTCACCTTGTTAGTTTGCAATTGATCCATGTTTGCCTTTTCATTCCCCACCTCCCATTATTTTTGGCTTCGACGGGTTTCATTAGCTTTTATTTACATTTATCATAGATTTACATGCAGTTAATCAAATTCAGTAAGTAATCCAAGACAACTGTTAAAATGACTAAATAAACTTTGTCAGCTATGTTGTGGCTGTCTATTCACTATACCCTTTGCCTGAATGTATTTATAAATGAACACTTGCATCACAGCTAGCCAGTGGTCAGTGGATGCTCCGGGAGAAAGTTATTGGAGGAGAGCCTGTTTCATGTCATTTGTTTTTACTGGAGGTTGTTTACTATCGCTTCTGTTTGGTAGTCCCTTTCGGAATCCAGAATAACAATGTTAAGACTAAACTGATCATTAAAAACATTTAGACACAGACACAACTCACATCTCTAAACTTCTACAGTAGATCAAGCCTTCAATTCTCTGTTTGTAACAGATTTAATAGGAATGCTGTTACTCTTTTTACTATTGAGAAAACAGACCCAATGGGGCTAAATTGTCTAAAGTAATTTAACAAGAGTCAGATATTCTGACTCAAGTTTCAGTGTTCCTTCACTGTACTACTGGCTCTCAAATTATTTTGATAATAATACATTTAGGTATACAAAGTCCACTTAAACTTTCCATTTCTAACTTCCTTATTGCTGGAGAAAGAAGGAGAAATTACAATAAAAATAAAATACAGTCTAAAGCTAAATTTGTCCAGAGTGGTTTAAAAGCAGAATTTATTAGAAAGCAAGAAAAGCAGTTGAAAAATATGTCCGAGTAAAACAAATGATGCCTTCTTGGACACCACCAAATTTCCAACCCTTGTATATAAGCACCACTCACAACAGCAAGTTTGTAGTACTGCTGAATATGTTTGGGAGCCAGACTTCATTGCAGAAAAAACCAACAGTAAATAAGAGGAATGTGTTATTTTTATTTATAAATATTACATTTAGTAAGGTATAATAATTCACTTTAAAAAATTATTCTAAGTTATATATAAATACATACTTGCAAAGATCACTGCAGTGTGGTTTCTACAAAAATTTTAAACTATGTCCCTTGGAAGGATAAAATCTAGCTAATCTTATGCCAAATTTGATCAAAATTTGGTTTTGACCGGATTAGCTTGATTTTATCATAATTTTTACACTGAGATTTAGTAAAAGATATAAATAAATAAAAAGATTACAGTCAGACTTTTGTATCTAGAAGTTCCACATCCACAGATTCAACCAATCATGAATGGAAAACATATGTTTTAAAAAACCTGTGGAAATTTCCAAAAGGCAAGACTTGAACTTGCTACATACTCTCAACTATTGACATAGCATTTACGTTGTATTTACAACTATGTACATATAACTTACATTGTTTTGGGTATAGAAATAATAGAGATAATTTAAAGTATACAGGAGGATGAGCATAGGTTATATGCAAATACTATGCCATTTTATATAAAGGATTTCAACATTTTTAGATTTTGGTATCAGTAGGGAGGGTCCTGGAACCAATCTGCTGCATATATCAAAGGACTACTGTATTTAAAAAAAAAAAATGCAGTTTAGTACTTCTCATACATTTTAATGTCATGACATGTAGAAAATAATTTTAATTGGCATACTGGCATCATTTAGAAGTAATTTCGGGGTGATCTATGTGAAGCCAGGTGAGAAACATCATAGTTCCTGTACTTTATTCATCAGCAATAAAAAGTCTAAGTTAATGTTTTCAGAAGTTTTAATGAACAACCTAAACTTGCTAAATAAGTGCAACTTTTTTATATCAGTTTTGATGCTTGAAATGGATCCAGGCAATAATTTTAATTGATATGCATTTTAAATGGTTATAAAATTGTTTTAAATTTTGTTATCCCCTGTAACCATACCCATAATGCATTCACAGCCCACTAATAAGCCATGACACATTGGTGGAAAAGCAGAGCACTAACGCATCTTCCTTGCTTCAAACTGATACTGTCTTCATACATTCTCTGCCCTCTAATACTTTATTATTGAATAAAGACAATACAGAAGGCAGACTGAATGGAGTTTTAAGGAGAGTATACAAATTTGTTATAACTTTCAATGCAGCTCTTCAGTCTCCCATGTGTTTTTTATTTTTCCCATTTACAGATTTTTCTCCAGTTCTGGTGTTTAAAAAATATTTACAATATTTACTGAAACTTTAGTATCATTAAAAGTTCATCTCAGTACTTTCCATATAAACTTAATTGTCACAAATCTATTTAAGATGGATGGCATTGTTATTCCACTTATGTTGCAAGGATGCTAAAGGACAGTGTGTCCAAGTTTGCAGAGCCAGGCCATGTGGCCCAGCATTTATTCTCTTAACCACAGACTTTCAAACTGCTGCTCTCATGCCTGAAGCCTTCCAAGGGGTAAGAAACTAGCTCACCGCAAACCCTCCCTTTTCAGATATCTCTGATGTTTACACCTATTTTTCTTCATGTTGAGCTAAGATATGATTTCTAATAATTACCAAAGTCGGGCTTTCTCTATTAGGTAATGCAGAGTGATGCCTTGTTGAAGGATGGTTCAGGGCTGCCTTTGAGATACTTGGAGACAATTCTTGTCCAGTTTTAGTAAGAGCCTCTCTCATTCCTCTTGGAATGTCTGAGTCCTTTCATTTCTCTAACAGTCCACAGGTATGGACAGGGATCTTAAGCTATGAGACTATGACTTCCACTTAAACTCCGGTTTGCTTAGTCTATCACAGAGCAAGGACATAGAGTAGCTCCTCTGTTCGGATACCTACACTTCCATTAATGAAAAATCAAATTAGCATTTTTGGCAGTTTCATTGCAATCTTGACATCAATTTTACATGGGCAGGAAAGGAAATGACCTGAATACTTATTTAGAATCCTAAGCTGCATAGGAGTGATATTTATCACTTCACAAGGAGGGGACTGATCATGGAATGTGATGGACTGAAGGGGTCCTCTGCTCTGGGTTCGGTCCTTTAGCCACACTCTCTATGAAGGAACGTACCCTTCCGAGTACTCCCTTGCCAACAGCAGCGACTTATGGCATCAACTGTGCAAATGAGAGAAATTGTGTGGCCACAGTGGGAGGCGATCAGCCAAAACAAATTGGGGGAGAGATGAGAGGCTGTGAAACTGAAGGCTCTTGTTTGAACTTGGAGTTGAACGAGAACTGCCTGGGACAAAACCAGTGCATGAGACAAATTAAGGAAATAAAATATTTGGAAATGGAGTCTTGGAATAATAGGAGACTTCGAGGTCTGGCTTTTAACCAGAGCCTGAAATTAGTGGTTCTTTGGTCTAAATAAAACATTCGGTCATTATGAACTGAATAAATATGGTTAGGTCACGTTCAGAAGGAGAGTCTGACTCATTATTAAACTCCTAATTCCCTGCAAACAGTGTATACAATTTTCTAACAATGTGATTTTAATAATACTGAGGTGAAATTTTATTTTTGAATTTTCAAACCATTCTTAACAATTAAACTGAAGGTATCCATTCACAGTCTATAAAGAAAATTCCCATGTTGGGTCAGATAATCTAGAATTGTCTTCCTGCAGCACCGTTATTTAATACTTACTCTCTCTCTGCTCTAATTTCTTCCTTTATAAATTAAGACTAATATATTTGTTTCACAGAATTAAATGCGACAACTCACAGGAAAAACATTTTTGAAATATAACTTACTATTCAGATGGCAGCTATTATCATTAGTATTTATGACACTGTTCATATTGCTTAAAGATTCTTTTCTATATTTGAAGTTCCTCATTATTGTAAATGATTGCTAAACTAGGAATCTCCTAAAAATGCTCTTTATTCTTGTATTAGAAATTGGTAGCCAACCACCAAACTCTTTCTTCTCTTTCATAGCAACAGAACTGCAGTTGATTTAGTTCCTAGACATCCTGACAGATGTTCCAGTTTATGTGAGTGAACTGACATTATCACTTCCAGGATAATCTCTTAAGTCCCGGCAGAGCTTCCTGAGTTTTTCTTTCTACTTCCCATCAGTTCTAACTTGGACATGGTGGTAACACATGGGGAGGACCCCATAGAGGATGGTGAAGAAAAAATATGAACGAAATCTGGACCTCTGAATCACTCTATAGACGAAAGCTGCCTGATACCCTGGAAGCTCCACGCTGTGCTTTTCTGGATGGAGAACTAAACTACAGTCACTGACTCTGCTGTCTGTTTGATACAAGAGCTTAGTCAATTTTAATGAAAATTATATACATGATGCTTTGCGGTATTTCCACATTTTTTTCTATTATCACAGAAAACAAAATGTGGAAAATTAGGAAATGTCCTAAATAACAAATTGGCAGCATGGGATGAATAGCACTGATAGCCTACTACTGGTTAAAGGATCAAGAAGTTTGCTTTAACACTGGGAAAATTTAATACTTATAAAATAATTGCAAAAGCAGCGTAGTCCCCTTTACCCTTCACTCAGCTTTTTGTTACAATGGTATCTTATAAGTATAAAACAGTTATCAAAAATCAAGAAATTAACCTTGACACATGAGTATTAACCAAAGTACAGGCCTTATTCAAATACTACCACTAAAAAAAAATACTGCTCTTTTTCTGTTCCAATCTAATCCAGGATTCCTATGCTGGATTCATGCCTATGTGGTCTCCTCCAATGTGGGGCAGTCTTCAGTCTTTTCTTATGTTTATGACCTTGACATGTTTGAAGAATAATGGTTATTTTGTAGAAGGCTCCTCAACTTGGGTTTGTCTCATGTTTTCTCATGATTAGTTTCAGGCTAGGATTAATGAAAAGACTATCACAGAAGTGATGTGCCCTTTTCAATACCTAGTATCAGGGGCTACATGAATCAGTGCTGGTAATGGCAACCTTAACCACTTGGCTATGGACATAACTGCTAAGACTTTTCATTCTGAACTATTTTTCTCTTGTGATTATTAAGTACTGTAAAGGAATATGGTGCAAATATCTTGTTTCAGCTTAAACTTTGGTCCAACTCACTTTAGCATTCACCTTTGGATTCTGCCTGTGGCAATTTTTACTGTGGTGTCCTAATGGTGGTTTCTAATTTCTCTTGGTACTTTTCAAGTTGTTAAATGAAACTCTTCTGCAGGGGGAGTCATTGAATTTTCCCTATTTATGCAGTAATTAATTTACTTATATTGTTATATATTTACAGATTTTTATTTTGGGGGTTTAAATCTCAAACACCCCAGTAACATTCTATTGTTCAAGCTATTCAAACTGCATCCACTGGAGATCTTTCAGTTTGGCTCTTATGCCCTTCCATGTGCCTACCTCCTTCATTTTCATTTTCCCCTACATTCCTTTACTTCTGTTACAGTATAATGATCCAGGCTCACTTCACATTTTCCTGCCTCACATCTAGAGAAAACCATTTCTCCCAGGAGCTCTGTTCCTTTATTAGAGAGTGGCATTTGGAAATCCATATCTGGGCATGGAGTGAACTGATTTGCTAATAGGATGTCACTGATGGTAACCTCATTCAAACTCATGCATGCACACATGTCTACACATGCATACATATCCACAGCTATTTTTCTATTTACCTATATGTATATGTACGAAGTGAAAAAAAAAAGTGAAACTCAGTCCTGTCTGACTCTTGTGACCCTATGGAGAATAAAATTCTAGATTTGAGTTTTATTAGTTTGGCTTGAGTGACATGCCTTACCCTTGAACAAACTGCTGTATCAATGTGATATAATGATCTGACAAACTTGGGTTACAATTCCAGTCCTGAATCTAGCAGTGATACCAGGCACCTTCTAACCACAGGGCTGAGACTTGGGGAGGGGTAGCTCCCTAAGGAAAGTCAGGGTATTTATATCAGAAGAAGGAGAATGGATGCTGGGCTGGTAGAAGCAATAGTTGCTCACCACAAAGGCCCTCAGCAGAGTTGAAGTGAATGAAAGAAGCTGAAGTGAAAGTGGAGGAGACATGAACTGCTTCACTTTATCACCAAGGGTTTGGGAGAAGCAGTCCCTTCTCTTTTTGCAGTATATGGTATGCGAGTGAAGTGCTCATCATTCCTATATAGCATGCCCTTACGTAAGTTACGGAAACCATCAAAGTCTAGAATGTAACACATATAAAATTAAATTTGAAACGTCCTTCCTATTTTCACTAAAAATAAAGTTTACTAGGACATTTAGATCAACTGTGTTGATCAGAAGAGAAAGTACCATGACTTCTAGGGCACTGTGGGTGCCAGTTGAAAAGTTCAAGTGAAATGGAAAGAAGAAATTATTATTTATGAACTGGAATTTAACTGCTATGCATGAATGCACACATGCAAAGCCATTTCAGCCATGTCCAACTCTTTGCAACCCTATGGACTGTATAGCCTGCCAGGTTCCTCCGTCCTTAGAATTCTCTAGGCAAGTACACTGGAGTGGATTGCCATGTCCTACTCCAAGGGTTCTTCCTGACTCAAGGACTGAACCCACAATCTCTTACATCTCCTGTACTGGCAGGCAGGTTCTTTACCACAAGCACCACCTGGGAAGCCCTTAACTACTATCCTATAACCTTAAAATCTACTCCTTAAAAAACAGTTATTATAGAACTTACAATTCACACCCTGCAGAATCTCAACTGATGAAGAAGTTACAGAGGGAGCGTGAAACTAAGCTTGAAATAAAAGTTACTTGGAAAGAAATGTCAAAAGCATTAGGGAGGATGATGGGACCTTCTAAGTTCCGCATTCCTCAGTGACTTTAGGGCTTCCCCGGTGGCTCAGGTGGTAAAGAACCCAATGACTTTAAGGAGTTCCTATGCTATCAGATGGTTAGATGGCATCACTGACTTGATGGACATGAATTTCAGCAAGCTCCAGAAGTTGGTGATGGACAGGGAAGCCTGGCATGCTGCAGTCCATGGGGTTGCAAAGAGTCGGACGAGACTGGGGGACTGATGCTATCTCATCTAGCATTGTTGGCTGTTAGCACCAGAACATACATGAATATACGCAAACAGTGTATACTGTGGGCAAAATGCTCATAGAATGATAGAATATAGACCCTGAAAGAGATTCAGATACTTATAGCAACTCCTTCACCTAACAACAGACTAGTGATAATTCAGTCACTCCCTGGCTCAGTCTGGTGTGATTTTTTTTTTCCTTCTTATGTCCTATATGGCCTTTATATCTTTAGCTATAAAGATATACATTTATCTCCATATTTGTGTTTCCCAGACACCACATAGACAATTCTTATCACCTGAAAGGGTAACTGATTCTGTGATATCCTTGAGACCTCTCTTACCTATGGGGCTGATAGTGAGTGAGGAGAGAGCCTGGAGTCCTTGAGTTTGTTGCTTAGTAGCTGAAACTATAAACAGCTTTCATTCATTCACCTAGTCAATATTTATCAAGCATCTGTGTGAGACCCTGAACTATGCACTGAGATAATCGTAGTAAATAAAAGTCTCTATTTCCACTAATCTTTACATTTAATTTATTTAAGAACATTTTTAGGGGGGAGGGGAAGGAAGATGCTTCTTTGTAAGAGTATGCTAGTGTTTCCCAACATGGATACACACCCACACCTAGGGTGTGTATTCTATGACACATGGCACCTATGATGTGTTTCTTTAAGGAAGAAGAAATAATAATTGCTTTTGATCCTTATTTCCTGAGTGAAGAGATGAAAATATTTTCAGCAAATTGTTGAGCTACTTCCTACTGTAAAGCAGTTCTTAGAGACTTGGAAGAGTTATTTGCTTACATCAGTTTTTAGGAAGTAATTCGTAGAAGAACAATTCAATTGCAAAGCCTAATATTGTTCCTCAAGCTACACCCTCTCTCCCTTTTTGTAGAAAAACACTGCCCAGACTTCCTATTAAATACAATCTTTTCCTAAAAGATGGCAAGTGGCATCAGTTTTGAAACAATGGAATGCCATCTGGAATGATAATTTATAGTAGAGAAGGTAGTTAAAAAATGAGCATCATCATTTAGGAGTATGTACATGCAAAAAAATGAAGAGTATTTCATTAATTTTAACAAATAGGCCACTCACAGCCTTATTCAAAATACAGGCTTTGAAATTAAAGTCTAGTCAGAACAGAGAAACACACAGATAAACATTCTATTCACCAATGTGTGTATGTATGTATATACGTGTGTGTGTGCATACAGGCACACATACACACATGGACATATACAAATGTATATCAAACCTATTTACATAATATATAAAGATATTTGTGAAATATTTTTGAATGTTTAAATATGACAGTGGATGACATGAGAAATATAGACATAAAGTAGGAAAAAATTTTCAAACAAATTAAAATAACTCAACACTAAGTTTGAGAAAAGTATCAAACTGCTACTTTTTGTGAACAATTAATGTAGTTTTCAACTTGCTGAGAATATTATACAAGCTGAGATTTTACACATGGAAAAAATCTGAAGATACACTAGCTGAGATTTTTTTTTAAGTTGATTCTCACAAGTACTACTGACAACCATGTCATCGTGTACATCCTTATAAACATTTAAATACGAATATTCATTCTTTGCGCTTCACCGTGGTGTGTTTGACAGTCCTGTATGCCACCTAGACCTCTGACCATCACCAGGGATTAGAAAGATGTTTACGTTGAGTGGCAATAGATTGAATCTCACAGCACACCTTCTCATGGCAAGAAACCATGATCCCCACTAGAGGTAAAGAGTGAGAGAGTTTTGTACTTGGAAGTGTCAGGAAGTAGGGGAGAATTACCTCAGGATATACAGGTCAAAGTTTGAAGGAAAATATGTTTAAAAAAATAGTAGAAGAGCAAAAATATGAGTAAAATAAACATACAAAAAAATCGTGTTAAGGGCATCCATTTTAAAAGTGTTTCACACATACAGTCTCACGGTCAGCTTTTTCAATCTCTGTGAAAACTTCAACTAAAATTATTCAGTGAAAAGCTGGAGGTTTTAGACAATAGATAAGGATATAGACGTGACTGAAATTCTGTGAAAACAGGTGGCTAAGAAATTTGCTAATATAAACCTCTTCTTAACTATCTTCTGTAGGAATGCTTTTTCAATCCCATGTTTATTACATGTATACATTTTCTGGGGACTTTCCAGGTACACAGTAAAGAATCCACCCGCCAATGCGGCACATGCAGGAGACACAGGTTTGATCCCTGGGTCAGGAAGATGCCCTGGAGCAGGAAATGGCAACCTACTTAGGTGTTCTTGCCTGGAAAATTCCATGGCCAGAGGAGCCTGGCGGGTTGCAGAGTCAGACATGACTGAGCACACATGCACACACATTTTCTGAAAAATGCTTTCTGTGTGTGTGTGTGTGTGTGTGTGTATTTCACAATCAGTATCACCACTGGCTTTTAATATTCTTATATAATCCAGTAAGAAATTATTGAGACTCAAGAATATTTTTTCAAGAAGGCTAATATACTGCCGAGTTCTGTAAGCTACAAGAATATTTGTACACCACCATGTAAAAATTATCTCTTAGAAATTCTTTTATGGACTTTGTATCTATTAATTTATAAAATGTTGGCATATTCCCAAATTATTTTCCTTTGCACCTGGATGCATGATCAATTAATGGTTGAGGGCACATACTATTTATTAACCAAAGCAGACTAAATACAGTCTCTAAAAATATATGAAACATTTCTCTTGCCCAATAAATGACTTCTCCTGCATTTCTAAGATTATTTGTTCTCTTAGATAATTAATATTTATGTGTTCCAATTGTACACATTAAGCAGTATAGTGATTTATCTTCACATTTGGTTAATATTCACTTTATATGTTATTTCATAATGAGTATGGATAAGTTTGTTTTTGTTTAAACATTTCCAACTATCAAGAGTATATGTGTCAAATTTGTACATTTTAAAAATAAATAAATATAAATTTTATTTTAAATCATGATTAGACATGAACCAAGAACAAATCATCTGTATGGTGTCATCTTCATTTCCTTGCTTTCTTGACTACTGGGGAGGAAATTCTAGATTTGGTGCCTAAACATGGATATGACCACGCAGTGTTAGGTATGGAACATCGACTACCATGAGAACTGATGTGCAAAAAACTAATTTAAGCATATTAAGTATTCTTCAAGAAGATGACATATATATGTCCCAATTCTTCTCACCCCCACAACACATATACACTATTGATACTATGTATAAAATAGATAATTAGAACCGACTATATAAAACAGGGAACTCTACTTAATATACTGTGGTGACTTAAATGGGAACACAGTCCAACAGGGAGGGGATATATATATATATATTTGTTGTTGTTGAGTGGCTAAGATGTATCTGACTCTTCTGTGACCCCATGAACCGTAGCCTGCCAGACTCCTCTGAGATGTCTAGGCAAGAATACTGGGGTGGGTTGTCATTTCCTTCGTCATGGGATTTTCCCGACCCAGGGATCAAACCCAAGTCTCCTGAGTTGGCAGGTGGATTCTTTACTGCTGAGCCACCTGGGAAGCCCATGTCTATGTAGACGTGTGACTGATTCACTCTGCTGTAGGGCAGAAACTAATACAACACTATAAAGCAACTATACTCCAATAAAATGTATTTTTAAAAGCAAAATGAATACAAAGTCAGAATATAACTTTCCCTCTAAAATATTCATTTTTTAAACTAAACTTTTTTTAAACCAAACATTATCTGTCAGTGTAGTTCTATGACCAATCACAAAATCACCTACGACATTCTTAGTTATAACTTCTTTCTTCTCCCTTTCACGTCAACTTCTTTAATCTTCGCTTTGCTCTGCCATGAATTTCTGCAACTGCTAATTTAATTAAATACTTTAAAAAATTTAACCACCTAAGGCTCTTAAAAAAAAAAAGTTATCAGACACTACAATCAAACTCAGGAGGCAGACTGGAATGGATTAAAATGCAGCAACTAGACCTGCCTGCTTTTTCAAGACAAGGATGGAGGCATCTGGGGCGGGACCCATGTTAGCTGTAAAGAATACAATGATGAAGGAGGCTCTCTGGCTTTGAAGATTTTATGTCCTCAGGATCTAGAGGACAAACTGTCCTTTGACGCTGCCTTGATAATTCCTACAACTGATGATTTTCAATTGTTTTTTAAAAAATGGCAAATATGACAGCTGATGTTCAAACACATTGCTCTGCTATAAGAATATACAGGTTTATACTGAGTATCTCTATCCCACTAGTTATTAGTTATAATTCCAAAGTAACAGATATCACCATAGAGGCTACATCAGATTGATGACTGGATATTCTTGTAGTCAGAAATAAAACATCAAGACCCAGAGGCAGAACTATTGAATTAAATTGAAGTCTCTGGAGAAACATGGGTAAAGCCAACAGAACCATGTATTCTTGGATGAACTCAAGTATCAGGTCAGTATTGAAAGAATAAACCACACACTCACCTAATAAAACTGATTTAAAGGTCAAGGACTTGGTTTTAAACCTAAGACAGAATCCTTGAATTTAGAACTATTGTTTATAGACAAATAAGATCTAGTGAATCCAGTGATGTGAAAACAAGTCCTGGCTTAGACTTCCTCCTAACTAAAAGCAGGACTGGTTGACAAACCTAAGGGGCAACTGAAAGTCAGAGGAGATAATATGTCTAAAAGTACCTGGACGATTATCTGGCAGTTGGTCAACAGAATTACCATTGTTGTTGTTTAGTCACTCCGTGTCCGGTGTCCGATTCTTTTGTGACCCCATGGACTGCTTCCTCCAGGCTCCTCTGTCCATGGGATTTCCCAGGCAAGAATACTGGAGCGGGGCCATTTCCTCCTCCAGGGGATCTTCCCAGCCCAGGGATTGAACCTGCATCTCCTGCACTGGCAGGGGGATTTTTTTCCACTGAGTCACCAGGGAAGCCAATAAAGTTATTTCATCCTTCTTAAATGGAATCCAGGAACTGCTAAGATCATCTACAACCATTCCAGGATAGATACGCAAAGGAGCGATTTATATTATTTCCTCATATATCCAGAGAAATTTAACCCACAAAGGATTATGAAAATGCAGTCTATATCATGCTTCATCCTGTTTTTGAGCAACATTAAGCAACTGCATCAGTTCCCTGGGGTTTCCCTGGTGGCTCAAATGGTAAAGAATCTGCCTGCAATGCAAGAGACCTGGGTTTGATCTCTGAGTCAGAAAGATCCCCTGGAGGAGGGAATTGTTATCCATGCCAGTATTATTGCCTGGAGAATCCCACGGACAGAGGAGCCTGACAGGCTACCATTCATGGGGTTGCAAAGAGTCAGACACGACTGAGCGACTAACATTTCCATTTGTTTTCCTCTAAAAATATATTTTCCTTTTGTTCACCAATATATTGTTGGAGAAATCAAAACCGACTTTAATACTATTAAGCCAAGGAACTGATTTTAACAATACCAATTGTAGGTGACACTTGAGATATTTCACTTGAGAAATTCTCTCTACTCCATTTCTTTTGTAGAACTACAAGTTATGGGAAGTAAGTAAAATAAGGACACCTTGAACTCAAAGTCCTACAAGGAAAACCCTGGTGTCACAAAACTGAATCATGATGCAAGGAGGCAATCTGCACACCCGTTTTCTGAACTGAATTTCAAATGTTTGGTACAAAGAAATATCCAGCCAACATCATCCAACTCCACATGAACTGTCAGTAAGGTAAAGCTAAAAGGTTTCTACCATCGATTTTTTTTTCTCAGAAAGAATACCATTTAAACTTCATGTCTCATAGTTTACATTCAATATATAAACATCTGAATATCACTCTTGTATTATGTGTATATTTGAATAACTCCTTATATTGACATACTTTTCAAGAAAATTTTCTTTAGAAATCTGAACAAGATGTCTAAGAATGCGAAACTGGTTTTTAGTAAACCAAGTTGAACTTAAAAGTGATGCTGTGAAGAAAAGAACAACAAAATGTTTCCTAGTGGTTATGTATGATTATTTTATTAGGTTTGATAAGACTAAACAGTCCAAAGATTTGACAGTCCTGACACCTGGCATATGAAAGATGGAATTCCTGAATGGAAATTATTCTTATTGAACTTCTCTGAAGAGTTTTGGCTGGAAAGATATATCTTTCTCAAAGCCAGTACATTCTCGGCGCTCCTTCAACTGGCTGAAAAATGAGGTACTGAATTCTTTGCTTAATGGGAAATCTACTGCTGTTTTAAATACATATTTTTTGGAACTTTTTTTTCACAAAAATTCTGTCATCACTTTTCCTTTGTAGAAATAAATATGACACCATATGGGAAAAAATGTTAAAGCTCCATCTGTATAGAATAATGCTCTGAATTTAAAGATGAACCAATGCTAACCTCCATTTAACGATTAGAAAATACTGTAAACAAATACCCGTGGAAGTTTATATACTTCATGGTTGCTATGCACACCACCAAGATAATATGGCTACTCTGTACTTGGCTGTGTTTAGGTAAAATCAAAGGTGTTTATAATATGAATAATAAGATATTTTTATGAGGCTACATTATTTACCTTACTGGTTTTACTTTGTGATGCACAACAGACCCGTTATTGTACTTCAGCTCAGATATTTATATACAGTACAGTTCAAAGAACTGATTCTCATTCCTCTACCTACTACTTAAAAAATGTAGGACAGCAAACCAAATAAAGAGAGGTCATAAATCACCATAGTACAGATGTTGAAAAGAGAAAGTGCTTTTTTGGTCTGTCAATGTATCACAGGAATTTTTAAGTTATGAAATCCATAAAGAATAGTTTCATGACTGAAAACAAAAAAAGGAAGACAGGGATTAACTGAACAAAGAAATAGAGGATTCTTTAGAGCTGATTCAGAGCCAGTGGAGGAAGTTATCTGTTTTGAAAGGTCTAAGACGCGAAAGAATTTTGTGACTTGGATACCAACTCCTGTTAGCCTAAGGCTAACTTAATATGGCATCCCTAATTAGGGTAGGGAGCCAAGGCGGATTCCTATACATTTGCCTCTTTAACCTATTAGACTATGCTCCATATCAGTCTAATGTGTTAGCAGGAGGTGCACAGGGGTTCTTGAGTCCAAAAACATGAGTCAAGTGAAACTCTATCTCAGACAAGATTAACATCTCACATCAGAACACCTCAGATGGCAGAGAACCTCCTTCCTTCTGAGATACCCATTTTATATTTGATCCAAACATGATCTCCCTTTACCTTTTGCTCATTTTCCTCTGGCACCTACAGAAATATCTATCTCCTGTTCCACATGGTAGTTTCAAACATGTGAAGATACGACTGAAGTTCCCCAGCTTACATGTCCAATTGAATATGGTTCTCCCAAGAAAATATTATCAGCTCTGTCATTTTTAAAATGTTAACATACTGGTATTATGTCTTTCTTAATTACACATCATTATATGAGTTACTGTTCACTCCAGTACATTTAAAACTGTCACTCAGCACACCCCAAACACATTCCTGTTGTTGTAGAGAACTTATTTTCTGCTCACAGGTAACATATCATACCTTGTACAACATTTACAGTGAACCACTCTTCCTCCCACATTGCCAACTTGATTCATCAACTGAACTGCTTCCGTACCATTAATGAGCTCTCATTGCATTTACACACGCACACGCACACAGACACAGAGAAAGTTTATGAGAACCTAAAGCAAAGAGGCCTAAAAAATAATTTTGAATTGAACTAAATGAATGTTCACTGTATTTGAGGGAGATAAGTGGTATTGTTACTCATTTATTTGGCAGTTTAAATATTTGCCTTTTCCCTGCAATAACTTATGTATAAGACAGCAAAGCACTACCCTCATCTATAGTAGAGTTCCTTCTCCACATGGGCTTTTCACTTAGTATTTTATCTGAGGACTCAAATAATTGACATCATTGTCATTTTTTACATACTTCTCTATTACAATACTTGGTTCTATTTCAAGTTTCTGTTAAGGTGTAAGTATCAACTCTGGGATCCCAGTCAAGTATTTCAGATTGGTCCTTGTCTTTCTCTTTTGTCAAAATAAATGGCTCCTCTTTTGAGATTTTTCATTGCATTCTTCATATTTCTCAACTGAGAACTGCACACAACTGAGACACAAGTACACTCATCATTTGGCAAAAACAAGAGAAAGAAGAGGAAAGAAAACTTAGAGATGAATGATGTTAGCTCTCACATGTCACAGTATCTGTGGGAATGAACACAGATTGTTAATTTTAATTATTGGTTTTGTTACACTTATCCTCCCTAAAAGTTTTAAATTTCCTGGTGAATGTTCATGGTATGTCCAAGGAATGTTTCAACAGAACTAAAGATGTATCACTCATTGCAAAGATTATCAGAGCTTTCAAATGCAGTGGATATTTGGAGAGCAAAATTTTAAAATGTATACACATATACATAGCTATTTTTACTTTGGGGAAATATATAATAGGCATGTATTATTTCTCAGTAGTTACTGAACTGTGTAGTTATGTGAAACTCTTGCTTTCATTTTTATTATTCATATAGTGGATCAGTTGATGAGAAAAATATAAGGCTGGTCTTTACATCTTATTTACCTACTTCAATATAAGAATAGAGGATTTAAAAGCCAAATTAAATTGAGGGGAAATTGTATATTTTTGGTGGCTCAGATAGTAAAGAATCTGCCTTCAATGTGGGAGACCCAGTTTGATCCCTGGATCAGGAAGATCCCCTGGAGAAGGGAATGGCTACCCACTCAAGTAAAACTGGAAATGGCTACCCACTCCAGTAAAACTGGAAAAGGTCAGTTTTTCATTCCAATCCCAAAGAAAGGCAATGCCAAAGAATGCTCAAATTACTTCACAATTGCATTCATCTCACACGCTAGCAAAGTAATCCTCAAAATTTTCCAAGCCAGGCTTCAACAGTACGTGAACCACGAAATTCCAGATGTTCATGCTGGATTTAAAAAAGGCAGAGGAACCAGAGATCAAATTGCCAACATCCGCTGGATCACAGAAAAAGCAAGAGAGTTCCAGAAAAACACCTACTTCTGCTTTATTGACTATGCCAAAGCCTTTGCCTGTGTGGATTACAACAAACTGTAGAAAATTCTTAAACAGATGGGAATACCATACCACCTGACCAGCCTCCTGAGAAATCTGTATACAAGTCAAGAAGCAACAGTTAGAACTGGACACGGAACAACAGACTGGTTCCAAAGAGGAAAAGGAGTACATCAAGGCTGTAAATTGTCACCCTGCTTATTTAACTTATATGCAGAATATATCATGAGAAATGCTGGACTGGATGAAGCACAAGCTGGAATCAAGATTGCCGGGAGAAATAATAACCTCAGATATGCAGATGACATCACCCTTATGGCAGAAAGCAAAGAACTATAGAGCCTCTTGGTGAAAGTGGAAGAGGAGAGTGAAAAAGTTGGCTTAAAACTCAACATTCAGAAAACTAAGATCATGGCATCTAGTCCCATCACTTCATGGGAAACAGATGAAAAAACAGTGGAAACAGTGACACTTTATTTTTGGGGGTTCCAAAATCACTGCAGATGGCGACTGTCACTATGAAATTAAAAGACGCTCCTTGGAACAAAAGCTATGATAAAACTAGCCAGCATATCAAAAAGCAGAGACATTACTTTACCAACAAAGGTCCATCTAGTCAAAGCTATGGTTTGTCCAGTGGTCATGCATCCATGTGAGAGCTGGACTATAAAGAAAGCTGAGCAGTGAAGAATTGATGCTTTTGAACTGTGGTGTTAGAAAAGAGTCTTGAGAGTCCCTTGGACTGCAAGGAGATCAAACCAGTCCATCTTGAAGGAAATCAGTCCTGAATATTTATTGGAAGGACTAATGTTGAAGTTGAAACTCCATTACTTTGGCCACCTGATATGTAGAATTGACTCATTTGAAAAGACCCTGATGCTGGGAAAGATTGAAGGTAGGAGGAGAAGGGGATGGCAGAGGATGAGATGGTTGGATGGCATCACGGACTCAATGGCCATGTATTTGAGCAAGCTCCGGGAGTTGGTGATGGGCAGGGAAGCCTGGTGTGCTGCAGTCCATGGGGTCACAAATATCAGACATGACTGATCAACTGAACTGAACTGGACAGGTGAGGGTCCCTGAAAGGGCTATGAAAGTGCTTCACAAGAGAAAGTCAAGTTTAACCATGGACCAAGGCCAGGAGTGACAATTTCCTGGGGCTCACACCGTAAAGAATCTGTGTGCTATGCAGGAGACCCAGGTTCGATCCCTAGGTCAGGAAGATCTCCTGGAGAAGGGAATGGTAACCCACTTCAGTATTCTTGCCTGGAGAATCCCATGGACAGAGGAGCCTGGCAATCTTCAGTCCTAGGATCACTAAGAGTGGGACTCCACTGAGCAATGAACACTTTCACTTTCAAGGCCAGGAGTTCAGTTGACTTAAAATATCAGTTGGTCTTGCAATCCCTTTGCAGGCACCAGCCTCAAGCTCGTATAGGCTAGAGAACATGTTAATATTTAATCAATTTAAGAGTTTAATTAGAATCTTGGTCTGGACATGCTAGTAACTGAAACAAAGATAGTGTTTGTGACCAATTACATAAACAGCATAAAATACAGGGACTTCGATTTCATCCAGGTTTTCATTCAAGAATAGGGAATAATTCTACCATTGCATAAGACTTAATGGGGCTGCAGGAAACAAATATATAGTTGCATTTTTTCAGTTACAGTGCATGATTCTTGCTACTCTGGAGGGAGAAGCAGGACCTCAGAAGACACTAGCTTCAGGACATCCCTAGGAGACCAGATGGTAGACTTTGAAGCTGTAAATTTAGGCAAAATGCCCTCTCTCCAGCCTAGTGAGAAACCAGTGGTGCCTCCCATCCTCAGGGGACCAGTCCCACATGATCAATATGCACTGAAAAATAGAAAATGAAACCTCCCTTCCCCCTAAAAAACCCAGAGGACTTCTTTAAATGTTCTGGATTTTATATAATTTGGGGGACCTGACAATCTGCAATATAAGAATCTTTTTTTTTTTTTACCCATGACTCAGAGTCAAATGTATCTTGATTTAGAAATATGTATATTTGATACCTAAATGTTGTGGTTTTATTAAAAAAAAATCATAACACTTGCTTCATTCCAAATAGTTTGTGGAATAAAAGGAAATGCATGGCAGTAGTTGAATCAGGACATGAAGTGTGTGAAAAGGCCATTGGAAGGGCATCTATCAGTCGTGGGTGAGTACTGAATTGGTAACTTCTACAGACAATTCACAAACAGCCTGGAGTTTCTGTGCATTGATATTATGTCTGCAGCTCCTAGGACCTATTTTGCTGTCTGCCATGTAGCTATATACAGCATGAATACTCTTTTAAGAACATTTTGCAAGTCTTCTAATCTTGCTTCCCTTTCCTTCCAAGTTCTCTGTGAGTATTGTGTGATTTTTTTTTTTTTAACCTTAATAGGTAGGAGTTTTATGCCTCAAGAAATACAGTGCAATTTTATGGCTCTTCCTGATGAGTGGATTTTTCAGCAACCATATGGTGTGGCTGGCTTTGACTCTAATAACATTCCGAGTCTGTGAAGCAGCTTGTTCATTCCGATCTTTCTTAAGCCTTGCTATATTGACTGCAGTCTTTGATAAGCCAAGTTGTTGAGTTTTCGGTCTCTTCCAGAAGGTTTAAATAAGAAAGTTTGCAAGTAAGCTTTGGTTGAGCTTTATTTTGCAAAACTTACTTTTTCCTATGCCAATAGGCATGATACATTATGGTTTAACTTTCATTTTCTTTTTGATTCTTTCAGAAAATATTTGCTTCTCAAGCTTTTACACATGAAGCATGTGTCTCTCAAGATAATGACCCTTCTCAATTTATATGTAACAGAATATTTTCTTTCTTTCATAATTTCAGAGTTTACACTTACTGAAATTCTTTGAAATGTGCTAATTTTGCAATTATTTCAGCATTTAAAGTAGTAAAATATTCTGTAGTATCATGAGTTGGTTTTCTAAAGAAGAACTCTATTTTTTTCCATACAATGAACATTTAATTAAGATCTATTATATACCTATCATAGTACCTTCCATGAAGAATTTTAATGTCGAGAATCAGATACTACTACTATTGGTAGTAGTAAAGATAATAAATATAGGTAACATTTGTTGTGTGGTTCCTACTTACCAGGCACCCATTGTAGACTTTTACAGGATGTTGGATATGAATTAATTCTCATGCATACATAAATGGATACTATTATTCATTTCCTTTAACATTAAAGGAAAATGAGACATGGACAAATTAATTCTTTTGCCTCTCACAGGTTACAAATATCATGCAGATGGTACACCATGAATTCAAATTTAGGCAGCTCTATTCTCTTGAATTATCTTGCCTTTCTAGACAAGATAGATGGGAATGATTAAAATATTTTTGGTGAGAGGGAGTCCAGCTCATGAAAGGTCTAGGAGTCTTATAAACAAAATAGGGATTTTTCTTGGGCATTATATAGATCATCGAGGGGATTTAAGTGAGACACTAACATAATTAGATGCAAATTCACAAAACTCTGTGGGATGAATAGTCAAGTATTATTCCTAAGTTTATGATTTTTGTTGCTGGGTGAATGGTGTGTGTGAGTGTGTGTAGCAAGAGAAAGTGGATGAGTGAGAAAGATAACAAACTGGAGTTTGGAAATATAGAATTTGACACTCACAGAAGAGATTGGCACTGAAGGTATGGATATTATTTATTCCAAGGAACTGAACGGGGTTATCTTTTGAACATCATAAAATGTGGAGAGAAGAGAGCCAACAACTCAGTAAAACACCAATAATTACAGGAGTCCCAGAAGACAAGGAGTCAATACAGTTGCCAGATGGTAATTCTGAACAGTGATGAGAAGAACGCAAATCTAGCTGGTGTCATGAAAGACAAGAAAGGGAGCATTTTAGAAGACAGGACAAGTGTCATACCTTCTTAGGAAAGGCTTAGTAATTTGAGGATTGAAAAAGTCTCTGTTGGGATATATTAACAAGGAGATTATTGGCAACCCTGGTATGAGTAATTTCAGCGGAATGATGGGCTCCACAAAGGAAGCTGAAATTGATGGGAAAAAGCTGGAAGGTGAAGAAACAGAAATAGTAAATGTAACACCTCTTTCAAGAGGCTCATCTGTGAAGGGCAGGGGCAAGAATAAATGTTAGCCTAAAAAAAATAGGGCTGATAACCTTCAACAAAAAATACTCCTAATGATCCGGCACTAAAAAGGTAGACACAGATAAAGGCATCGGTGTTTATATTTTGTAAATGGATGTAGTGTCAAGAAGTTCAAGTCCTCTCCAATGATACAGCAAGGTAGAGAGAAGGGGGAGGTGTTCAGGCAGATTAGAAAAGTCTGGATTAGCTATTTGTGGGAAAAAGAAAGCAGCTGACCAGGGGAATCTAAAAGGATGAGTACACAGTGTTGAGGAACAGGAGAGGCTACAGCTCAGGGCATGATCTGGGAGCTGGTCCTATTTTCTCCCGAAGAATGTAGCATCCTGCACAAGGCAGACAGATACATTCCTTCATGCCTGGGGTTCTCCTAGAAACTGAAGAATTCATTAGTGTAAGGTGAATATATTACTAACAGAGGACTTACAAAAACAGTTCTTGTTATCCAGTTTGAGTCATGGCAGAAAGAACTATTTAATAAATACCAATTATGTACCACATATAAGGGGATACAGGAGTGGACAAAATAGTTACACATGTGTCCTGCCCTCAATCATGTTAGTAGTTGATATAGAAATAAATGAATACTCATAAATGTATAGTTACTACCAATAATATTAATTGCTCTGAAAGAAAGCTAAGATATATGGTGAAAGGCTGAGGGTGGAATGTTTTAGATCGGATATCCTAGAAACATTTAGGGTGGTGGCTTCACAGAGAAGACCCATTGTGGCATGCTCTCAGGACACTTGTGGAGACACTGAAGCAGGATCGGGTTGAGGGAGAGGTTGGGCCACAATGAGGTTGCCTCTGAGCTCTCAGTGGACGCTGCGGAAGTCTAGCTGCTGGGATGGTCCTTCCAAGCTATCCCAGCTTAAGGGAAGGAAACAGAGCTTTGCATCTTCAGGTCACTGGCTATAGATTGCCCCCCTGGAAGAATTTAACACTGAGGGGAAGGTGCTCCCTGTGGCAACTGAGGAAATTCACAGTGAAGGGTCTAACAGTGAGCTCTTAGCAGTCTTTTTCTCCAATAGCTGGGGGTGGTGCATCAACCCTAAAGGGGGTATCTGAGGGAAGTACCATGTAATGATTATACCAAGAGGTATGGGCTTCCCTGATGGGTCAATCAGCAAAGAGTCTGCCTGCAGTGCAGGAGACCCAGGTTCGATCCCAGAGGATTGGGAAAATCCTCTGAAGAAGCAACTGGCAACCCACTCTACTATTCTTGCCTGAGAAATGCCATGGACAGAGGAGCTTGGCAGGCTACAGTTCCTGGGGTCATAAGATTTGGACATGACTTAGTGACTAAACCACCACCATGACCAAGTGGTAGAGATCCACCTGTATCTCCCAATTAGTTGTCCGTCTCTGGAAACAACTCCTTCAGGGCTCTTACTGACATTTCCTGGGAAACTTACAAAAGAAAGGCCATGGATGAACCACTGCTGCCTCACGTGACCACTCGGTAGTAACTAACTAATACTCGTCACCCTGCTCCACCACACATTCCAGGTTTTCCTCATTCTCAGCTAACCCCCTTGCTTGCCAGGTGGTTTTCTTGGTAGAGTGAATGAGACCTTTGTCCCTGAAGGATCCGAGTCCCCAGTCAGCATGCTCTTCTCTGACAATGGCTTCTGTGCTCATTCATTATTATAAAAACTGGTCATGGAAGCAGAGACATACCCCAGTGAACCACTGGAGCACAACGCATATTTAGTCCCATTTTGCAGATGATCAGGGTGCGTGTCTTACCAAGATACCTGTTGGGATAGCGATTCCCTGTTTTTCCTGATTTTTCCTTGGTGTGAGGAGTATAAAGTTACTGGAGGGTTGAAAGTTGAGTGGGGCTCTTACTGTGTCCTTGGTAAGACAGGAAGCTCAAACTTTCCTAGTAGGCTCTTAGGAGTGATAGTAACTGGGGCTATTGATACTTCCAACTCTTTGGTTCCTAGTCTCAAGTGTTTGAGATCTTGAAGACAAACCAAAGTATAAAGTTCCTTCACTCAAGGTATATACTGTGTTCTGGAGGATAGCACTCTTCCTTCTCTGTTACAAGCTGAATTGTGTTGTTTTTCAGTTGCTGAGTCATGTCTGACTTTCTGCAACCTCATGAACTGCAGCACGCTAGGCTTCCCTGTCCTTCGCTATCTCCTGGAGTTTGCTCAAACTCATGTTCATTGAGCCAATTATGCTATCCAACCATCTCATCCTCTGTCACCCCCTTCTCCTCCTGCCCTCAATGTTTCCCAGCATCAGGGTCTTTTCCAGAGTCGGCTCTTCATATCAGGTGGCCAAAGTATTGGAGCTTCAGCACCAGTCCTTTCAGTGAATATTCAGGGTTCATTACCTTTAGGACTGACTTCCCAAATCCCTATTCTAAAGTCATGAACTCCAGTATCATATGATATGACTATATTTGGAGAGAGGAGCTTTAAAGAGATGATTAAGGTAAAGTGAGGCCCATCCAACTTGGTGTCCTTATTAAAAGAGGAAATTAAACGAGTGACACTCAAGGTGTGCTTGGGCAGAGGACTTACTTATGTGAAAATGTATCAAGAGGGCTGCCATCTGCAAGCCAAGGAAGAGGCCTCAGGGGAAACCAAACCTGCCTTTATCTTTGACGTCTAGACTCTAGAACTGAGAGAAAATAAATGTCTGTTGTTTAAGCCACTTAACCTGTGGCATTTTTTATGACAGCAGAGACTAGGAAATCAGCCCAGAATATTCATTGGAAGGACTGATGCTGAAGCTGAAGCTTCAATACTTTGACCACCTGATGCAAAGAGTCAACTCACTGGAAAAGACCCTGATGCTGGGAAATATGAGGCAGGAGGAGAAGGAGACGACAGAGGATGAGATGGTGGGATGGCACCATCAACTCAGTTGACATGAGTTTGAACAAACTCTAGGAGACAGTGAAGGACATGCTGCAGTTCATGAGGTTGCAAAGAGTCAGACATGACCTAGCAACTCAACAACAAAGCAAATTAATACACTCTCAAACCAAATTGATGCATATGTGGTCAGACCCATTCTATCATTCAGCAGGTCAGTAACTTCTGGGTGGTTTATATATTATAGGCTCAGTGGATCCCATGGTCATGTGCCCACTGCCATATCTTGGTCGCTAATAAAGCTAGTCCCTTTGTTCAAGGCATAGAAATGCAAGATGCTGTGCCAGTAGATAGAACATTTTTTCTGTATGTTTTCAGAGAGGATGGCCAAGTCTTTGTGGGTAGGAAAGGCAAATGTATAATCAGTGCATGAATTTTACTTGCTCATCTTTCTAGCTTGGAGATGTCAAGTACAATTAACTCTCCACCAAGTGGTTGGCCAGTTTTCTTTAGGGCTGGCATCATATCAGAGGTTCAGTAATGGCATCTATTTTGGCCAGTTAAACATACAGCAGGGGCAGTAACTAGAACTGCCTTGCAGAGATTGCCTGGGTATAACCTCCCTCTCTGCCATCACAGCATCTCTATTAGGCTCCCCTTGTCCCAGTACTAGGCTGACCAATGACAGCAACTGGCTGTCTTTCAGTTTTAGTCATTGCATTCATGCTAAATTGCTTCAGTCGTGTCTAACTCTTCGCAACCCTTAGGATTATAGCCGGCCAGACTCCTCTGTCCATGGGATTCTCCAAGCAAGAATACTGGAGTGGGTTACCATGTCCTCCTCCAGGGGATCTTACCAACCCAGGGGTCCAACCTGCATCTCTTATGTCTCCTGCACTGGCAGGCAGGTTCTTTACCACTAGCACCACTGGGAAGCATTATTTGTACCTTTTTACTTAGTCTCTCTTCTGAGGTTCATGCTCTCTAGTGGGCATTAACACGCTGTACAAATAAATTCAGACTGTATTTTTTGCCATATATCCAGCCTCTTCCCTCAATTAGTTGACATTGTAAAACCAAGACATACCCTTTTTGGATGCCTATTTAGTCTACAGTAATACTCTGGCCACCTGATGCGAAGAACTGACTCACTGGAAAAGATCTTGATGCTGGGAAAGACTGAAGGCAGGAGGAGAAGGAAATGACAGAGGACGAGATGCTTGGATGGCATCACCAACACAGTGGACTAGAGCTTGGGTAGACTCCGGGAGTTGGTGATGGACAGGGAGGCCTAGCATGCTGCAGTCCATGGGGTTGCAGAGTTGGACACGACTGAGTGACTGAATGGAACTGAATATTATGTTTGGGCTTCCCTGGGGACTTGGCTGGTAAAGAATCCGCCTGCAATGTGGGAGACCCTGGTTTGATCCCTGGGTTGGGAAGATCCCCTGGAGAAGGGAATGGCTGCCCACTCCAGTATTCTGGCCTGCAGAATTCCATGGACTGTATAGTCCACGGGGTCTCAAAGAGTCGGACACATGACTGAGCGACTTTACTAAAACTGTGTTTAGTTAGCATTCTCCGTACCTCTCTCACTGAAGCCCTGGCTATGATCTCATTGTGCTCCTTATTGTGTAAACTACATTCACCATTGCTTCTAACAGCTAAGTGCAGCCACCTCATTCTAGCATCCTATCATCACCAGCACCATCATGAAGCCCAAACAGGAGCAGAATGTTCTATCATCAGCTACTGCCTACAGAAGAAATCCTTCACTGAACTTCCCAGTGATGCTGCTGCCCCTCTCACTAGGCATTTCTAACTTCTTTGGTAAATGGAACGTTCCCTAGGCCCTCCCCTGGAACCTATTCCAGCCTAAGGGAGTACATCTACTCTAGAAAGTTTACCTCCAGGAGACTTTTAAATCCTTACTCCACTACCAGCTACAGCATTTCTGACATTTATACTTTACAAAAGAATCTGCCTGCAATGCAGGGGACCCGAGTTCAATCCCTGAATCAGGAAGATATCCTGGAGAAGGAAATGGCAATTCCAGTATTTTTGCCTATAGAATTCCATGGACAGAGAAGTCTGGTGAGTGACAGTCCATGGGGTCGCAGAGAGTTGGTCATGGCTGAGAAACTAACACTTTTTAACTAAGGAAGACCATCAGTTTTAACAAATTTCAAGAGTCACCTTAGCCATGTATTAATATTATCTCCTAGGACCCTTGTCAGAATTTTAAATCTGATTCTCTGGAAAAGTAGCCCACATCAATAAGCTTTCCCAGATTGATTTCTGCTTCCTTGAGTACATCTCACAATCCAGTTCCACTGTCTCCCTGCTCTTGCTGATATATATCAGCCAGATCCCGGAGCTCCTTCAGTGTCCTTCAAGACAGACTCCACCTCTTTCCCTAGCAGATCAGGCTCATTCTTGTTCAGGCTAAACTGGGATTTGACTTTTTCTTTTTGATATAGTTATTGAAATGGTTGCTATGGTGGTAGGTGGGAGGAGATCACTGGGGACAGAAGCAACATCTTGCAAAGCATCTGAGGCATCTACATAGTCCTCAAGCCAGGGGAGCCACTGACTTCTAATAAAAAGAGTATATGGTTAATTTTGCAGGTCCAGCAGGTTCAGCAGAATTTGGGGGTGTGAAGTTGTCATCAGCATTCATTTAGAAATCCTTACTCCGTATCTCAGGGTCCCCTGTTTTCTTATTTGTGCTCTGATCTTAGGACAGAAGACGGCTGGGAGAAAAAGCAACCTTACCTACAGCTCTGTTATTTTTAGGATAGAGTCATGTACCTGATCTTCTGCTACCTCTTCCTCCCACAGCATGAGATTAGGATTTCTTTAAATGCAACTGATGATGCCCTGCAGCCTTTACATTTTGCATTCAATTGGGGAATAATTACTCTGAGCCTAACATTTTCTCTTGACAATAAATCAAATGGAACTCATCAACAGCCACCTCTTTCTACAGGCTTTCAGTTCAGTTGCTCAGTCGGGTCCGACTCTTTGCAGCCCCATGGACTGCAGCATGCCAGACCTCCCTGTCTATCCCCAACTCCCAGAGTTTACTGACTCGTGTCCATTAAGTTGATGATGCCATCCAACCATCTCATCCTCTGTTGTCTCCTTCTCCTCCTGCCTTCAATCTTTCCCAGCATCAGAATCTTTTTCAATGAGTCAGATGTTTGCATCAGGTGACCAAAGTGTTGGAGCTTCAGCTTCAACATCAGTCCTTCCAATGAAAACTCAGGACTGAGCTCCTTTAAGGATGGACTTGCAGTTCCAAGGGAATCTCAAGAATCTCCTCCAACACCACAGTTTAAAAGCATCAATTCTTCAGCCCTCAGCTTTCTTTAGAGTCCAACTCTCACACCCATACATGACCACTGGAAAAACCATAGCCTTGACTAGACGGATCTTTGTTGACAAAATAATGTCTCTGCTTTTTAATATGCTGTCTAGGTTGGTCATAACTTTTCTTCCAAGGAGCAAGCGTCTTTTAATTTCGTGGCTGCAGTCACCATCTGCAGTGATTTTGGAACCCCCCAAAATAAAATCTCTCACTGTTTCCATTGTTTCCCCATCTATTTGCCATGAAGTAATGGGACTGGATGCATGATCTTAGTTTTCTGAATGTTGAGTTTTAAGCCAATTTTTTCACTCTCCTCTTTCATTCTCATCAAGAGGCTCTTTAGTTCTTCTTCACTTTCTGCCACAAGGGTGGTATCACCTGCATATCTGAGGTTATTGATATTTCTCCCGACAATCTTGATTCCAGCTTGTGCTTCATCCAGTCCAGCATTTCTCATGATATATTCTCATGATATATAAGTTAAATAAGCAGGGTGACAATATACAGCCTGACTTACTCCTTTCCCAATCTGGAACCAGTCTGTTGTTCTATGTCCAACTCTACAGGCATTACCATTAAGTAATTTGCTCATCCCTCCCATGTGCCAGAAATATTATTGCTGATATTGGACGCTACCAGTTCATCACCAGTGAATGCTTAATTCTGAACTAGAGAATGTCAGAGGCTATCCACACTCATCCTAACATTGATGAGGGTGTCCTTATTACCCTCTAGGCACTGAACAGTTCAGCACTAAGGTATTCACTTTATAGTTGACTTTCTATGACTATTCCTGATATGATCTTATGTTTGGTTCTCTGGAGACAAACTCTGAGAAAAAAAAATGTTGACCTGTCATGCAACTGAGGCCTCAATAAATCCTACATGGATATCTGGAGCTCAGCTGTCTCAACTTGAGGCAAAGGGTCAGACATTTTTATCCCCACATCAGACATGGCATAGTCCTCTGCAGATGACCATTTTCACTGAAAGATACAAATGTGAGCAATTGACATCTGCTATTTCCAGCATTGACTTCACCTCTGACAAAAAGGGGATGTGAATGAAGTACACGGAATTTATTACAGGAGGATTCAAAGTAAGGCTTTTAGTTTTGTGAAGGAATATATAGATTAAGCGTAAAGAGTAAATATTAAAGTAAATAGCGAGAGAAGAGATTTCAGGCAGAAAATAAGACCATGTGTAAAGGTTCAGATATTAGGAAAGAGCTTGACCTTCCAAAGAACTTAAAGAAATCCACCGTAAAGTGGAGCAGGCAAGGCAGAGAGTGGCTAGAGAGACAAGTCTCAGCTAGATCATGGAAGATCCATAGGGCCTGGTAAGGATTTCAAATTTTAATGTAACATAATTTTAAGTCTTAAAGAATAAAGAGTCAGGAAGTTTAAGAAGCCATAGTAACATCATCAGTTCTATGCTTTTTTTTCCCTTTCTTTCTTTCTTTTTTAAAGATCTCTTTGCGGGGACAATATTGAGAATTGTTTGGAAATTGGCCAGAATACAATCAGAGAGATCTTTCAATGATTGTGCAGATAAAGAACGGTGAAGAAAGAAAATTTGTGACAGAGCCAAAATCCACAAGACTTCACAGTGGATAAGATATGAACACTGAAGGAAAGGCAAGTGTCACGAAAGACTAGACCAGCATTCTGGCTTGAAAACCAGATGGATGGTGTTGTGATGTAAGGAGGTGAAGGCTGAAATTCTAGAAGCATCTACAGCCAAGTCAGCACCTGTGCCATGCCTGATGGTAATATCAAGGCAGCTGGATATGGAAATGGAACTCCAATGAGAATGTTAAGCCAAAAAAAAAAAAGAATTTAGAATTATAGACTATACTTAAACCCAAAGGAAAGAATGAACTCAAATATGAAGAAGGTATAGATTGGGGACATAAAAGATCTCTGGTAAGAGACATGAAAGATATTGTCAAGTTGGGTAGAGGATAAACTCTTATGTAATTCATGCATACACACACTATCACATTATTATGTATATACATATACTGTACATAATACATTACATGTGTAACATGCATCAATTAAATCCCCATGCTTATAAGCATGAACATTACTCTATTGATGGCACACAATACCAATATTTATAGTCATATATTAATTATTTAGCCCATTCTTATAAGCATACCCACTATATTATCAATATTACATAATACATATTGTTATTGATTGTACATAGCACATTAGATCAAATCAGTTCTAGTCAACACATGTATCATATCCAATAGATCACACACATTGGCAGGTGTCCCTCCTCTCACTCGGGCCCACTACTTGTACGGTTTTCTAAGTATTAATGAACTTTATCACGCATCTTATTCTTACCTAGGGCCAGCTCACCTAAAATCACCTATTGTTTCCCCTTAAATAAGACATCTTGATGGACTAATGACTAATCAGCCCATGTTCATACATAACTATGGTTTCATGCATTTGGTAATTTTTTCCTTTTCAAAGGGATGCTGTTGAAGAAGGAATTCATAGAGCCTGGACCCCATCTCAGGCCTGTCCATGCTGATCATGCCCAGCCACCTCTCCAGTGGACTCTGCACTCTGTGTTTAGTGTCTACGGAAACGACAACAGAAGGGTAAGACCCCTTCCGGACAGGGGAATCTTGAAGATCGTATCCAGGTTACTCATCGCCTAAGAGAACACATACACTAATCACCCCTTCCTCCAGACAGGCCATAAATTTTTCTGTACCTGTCAGAGTGTAACCTCGTGCTTATTGATTATTGGCTAATTGTTTAACTGTCTGAGCACATGGCACACGAGTGATGGGCTTATTGGGATTGTATTTACCCTTCCTTAGTTTATGTAAGTCTCAAGGAATTTGGGGTGGTGGGTTTGGACATGTACACATGGGGTATAAAAGATTTTCACAAATGCTGGTCAGGGTCGTTGGCTAAGATGAGACTCTGCCTTGGGCCCGCCGGTGTAATAAACTGCACTCCACTATCTGCACTGTCCTTCTGAGTGAGTTTGTTTCCCGGAACGCGTGGCTACAACACTGTGACTCAGCTGTGGCCATCTATGGCCTTAACATAGCCAAATAAACTGTAGTTGGATTTTAGTATTATTTACCAACATCACCAACCATAAGCTGTTATTCAGTCAGTGGTTACAGGACATAAGGAAATTACTGACACACGAACACACACATACACATGCAGGCACACACTGAACAGGTAAATGACCTGTTTAACAAACCCCCACAACTCCCACTAAATCCCGTGCTCTACCTGACTATGCTGCTGCTGCTCCTAAGTCACTTCAGTCATGTCCGACTCTTCACTTCAGTCGTGTGCGACCCCATAGACGGCAGCCCACCAGGCTCCCCCGTCCCTGGGATTCTCCAGGCAAGAACACTGGAGTGGGTTGCCATTTCCTTCTCCAATGCATGAAAGGGAAAAGTGAAAGTGAAGTCACTCAGTCATGTCCGACTCATAGCGACCCCGTGGACTGAAGCCTACCAGGCTCCTCCGTCCATGGGATTTTCCAGGCAAGAGTACTGGAGTGGGGTGCCATTGCCTTCTCCCTACCTGACTATAATACCTTCCAAACTCCCCAAAAAAGGAAAAAATAAAAATACATAGAATGCAGCCATCTACCTAATAAACAGGAATAACTTAATGCTCAAAATTAGACCCAATTAACTATAATCATACTACTGAGCTACTTATCTAACATTTATATAGACAGATCTCCCTAGATCTACTGACCATTTTTATCAAAATGTTAACACTTAATTCAATACAAATCCCTTAAAATGGCTATAAACATATTACTTCTCATTGTTAAGAACAGCTTGTTAATGTAGCTTAAAACCCAAAGCAAGGCAAGGAAAATGCCTAGATGAGTTAACTGACTCCATAAACTGTTTTGGGCCCAGCCTTTCTACTGGTTTTAGATAAAATTACACATCCAATCATCCAGGCCCCATGAGAATGCCCTCTAAATCATTAAGATTAAAAGGAGCAGTCATCAAGCACGCTACTATTAGCAGCTCATAACACTTTGCTTAACCACACCCTCCACAGGAAACAGCAGTGATAAAAACTAAGCCATAAATGAAAGTTTGACTAAGTTATCCTAACTAGCGTTGGTAAATTTCATGCCAGCCACTGCGGTCAAACTATTAGCCCAAATTAATAGAAATTCAGCATTAAGCATGTTAAACAGTGATGTAAAATAAACTTGAAGTTGTAAAAAGCCAGTAACCAAAATAAAAATCTACTATGAAAGTGACTTTAATACTTCCTGATTACACAACAGCTAAGACTCACACTGGGATTAGATATCCCACTATGCTTAGCCCTCAACTCAAATAATTATAATAAACAACATAATTGGCCAGAGTATTACTAGCAACAGCTTAAAACTCAAATGACTTGGCAGTGTTTCACACCACTCTAGAGGAGCCTGTTCTATAATCAATAAAACCCAATAAACCTCACCAACTCTTGCTAATTCAGTCTACGTGCTACATTCAGTCTAACTCCTAAAAGAGATAAAAGTAAGCATAATTACTACACATAAAGACATTAGATGAAGGTGTAACCTATGGGTCAGAAGAAATGGGCTACATTTTCTACTTTAAGAATATATTTCTCACCACTCAAAAGTTTTTATGAAAACTAAAAACCAAGGGAGGATTTAGTAGTAAATTAAGAATAGAAGTGCTTAATGAATAAGACAACGAAGCACACACACACACCGTCTGTCACCCTCCAAGTATTGTAATAACTTCCTAATCACATAAGAGACGAGTCTCAACAAATTGATAAATCAAATCATAGCTTTAATAAAGCACCTAGTTTAAACCCAGATTTTGTAATTTATTAGTACTTCAAACTAAATCTAACCCAACACTCCCCATTCTGTGAGTATAAGCCAGCTAAATAAAACATTTACTCAACATTTAAAGTGTAGGAGACAGAAATTTAAAATACCCTACGGCACTAATTGCCCTGCTTCATTCTGTACTCCAAGGCCAAATTTGCCTGTTACTCCACGTATTTCTTGACATCCTACTTTTGCATTCCAGCCCCCTATAACGAAAAGGACATCTTTTTTGGGTGTTAGTTCTAGAAGGTCTTGTAGGTCTTCACAGAACTGTTCAACTTCAGCTTCTTCGGCATTACTGGTCGGGGCATAGACTTGGATCACCGTGATATTGAATGGTTTGCCTTGGAGACGAACAGAGATCATTCTGTCGTTTTTGAGATTGCATCCAAGTACTGCATTTCGGACTCTTTTGTTGACTATGATGGGGTCCATTTCTTCTAAGGGATTCTGGCCCACAGTAGTAGATATAACGGTCGTCAAGTTAAATTCACCCATTCTAGTCCATTTTAGTTTGCTGATTCTGAAAATGTTGATGTTCACTCTTGCCATCTCCTGTTTGATCACTTCCAATTTGCCTTGATTTGGACCTAACATTCCAGGTTCCTATGCAATATTGCTCTTTACAGTATTGGATTTTACTTCCATCACCAGTCATATCCATAACTGTGTATTGTTTTTGCTTTGGCTCCATCCCTTCATTCTTTCTGGAGTTATTTCTTCACTGGTCTCCAGTAGCATATTGGGCACCTACCGATCTGGGGAGTTCATCTCTCAGCATCCTATCTTTTTGCCTTTTCATACTGTTCATGGGGTTCTCAAGGCAAGAATGCTGAAGTGGTTTGCCATTCCCTTCTCCAGT
This sequence comes from Cervus canadensis, assembly GCF_019320065.1. Lineage (NCBI taxonomy): Eukaryota > Metazoa > Chordata > Mammalia > Artiodactyla > Cervidae > Cervus > Cervus canadensis. The sequence goes on along the minus strand of NC_057388.1, from coordinate 22,635,791 downwards.
GGACCACATTTTGTCAGAACTCTCCACCATGACCCATCCGTCTTGGGTGGCCCTACATGGCATGGCTCATAGTTTCATTGAGTTGGACAAGGCTGTGGTCCATGTGATCAGATTGGTTAGTTTTCTGAATTGTGGTTTTTCAGTGTCTGCCCTCTGATGGAGAAGAATAAGAAGCTTATGGAAGATTCCGATGGGAGAGACTGACTGAGGGGGAAACTGGGTCTTGTTCTAATTGGCGGGACCATGTTCAGTAAAACTTCAGTGAATTTTCTGTTGAAGGGTGGAGCTGTGTTCCCTCCCTGCTATTTACCTGGGGCCAAACTCTGGTGGAGGTAGTGAAGATTATGGTGACCTCCTTCAAAAGGTCCCATGCACGCACTGCTACACTCAGTGTCCCCAACTCTGCAGCAGGCCACCACCAACTCATACCTCTGCTGGAGACTCCTGGACACTCCTGGGCAAGTCTGGGTCAGTCACTTGTGGAGTCACTGCTCCTTTCTCCTGGGTCCTGGTTTGCACAAGGTTCTGTTTGTGCCCTCCAAGAGTCTGTTTCCCCAGTCCTGTGTAAGTCCTGGCAACTCTGTGGTGGAGTTAATGGTGACCTCCTCCAAGAGGGCTTATGCCATACCCAGATCCGCTGCGCCCAGAGCCCCTGCCCCTGCGGCCGTCCACTGCTGACCAGTACCCCCGCAAGAGATGCTCAAACACAGTTCTGTCTCAGTCTCTGTGGGGTCTCTGGGTCCTGGTGGGCACACAGTTTGTTTGAGCCCTGTGAGCCTCTCTGGCAGGTATGGGATTTGATTCTAAATGCAGTTTCACGCCTCCTACCTTACTGCTGGGGCTTCTCTGCCCTTGGACATGGGGCATCTCCTCACAGTCGTGCCAGTGCCATGCAGCCACCGCTCCAGCGCTGCCAGCCGCCACTCCTGTGACATTGTACAGGAGGCAGAGAGCAAGACCATCCCCAAGAAAAAGAAGTGCAAAAAGGTAAAATGGTTGTCTGAGGAGGGCTTACAGATAGCTGTGAAAAGAGAGAAGCAAAAGGCAAAGGACAAAAGGAAAGATATACCCATTTGAATGCAGAGTTCCAAAAAATAGCACGGAGAGATAAGAAAGTCTTCCTCCAGTGATCAATGCAAAGAAATAGAGGAAAAAAATAGAATGGGAAAGACTAGAGATCTCTTTAAGAAAATAAGAGATGCCAAGGGAATATTTCATGCAAAGATGGGCACAACAAAGGACAGAAATGGTATGGACCTAACAAAAGCAGAAGATATTAAGAAGAGGTGGCAAGAACACACAGAATAACTGTACAAAAAGGATCTTCATGATGCAGATAAGCATGATGGTGTGGTCACTCACCTAGAGCCAGACATCCTGGAATGTGAAGTCAAGTGGACCTTAGGAAGCATCACTATGAACAAAGTTAGTGGAAGTGATGGAATTCCAGCTAAGCTATTCCAAATCCTAAAAGATGATGCTGTGAAAGTGCTGCACTCAATATGCCAGCAAACTGGGAAAATTCAGCAGTGGCCACAGAACTAGAAAAGGTCAACTTTCATTCCAATCCCAAAGAAGGGCAATGCCAAAGAATGTTCAAACTGCTGCACAATTGCATTCATCTCACACGCTAGAAAAGTGATGCTCAAAAATCTCCAAGCCAGGCTTCAACAGTACATGAACGAAGAAATTCCAGATGTTCAAGCTGGATTTATCAGCAGACGAATGGATAAGGAAGCTGTGGTACATATACACCATGGAATATTACTCGGCCATTAAAAAGAATTTATTTGAATCAGTTCTAATGAGATGGATGAAACTGGAGCCCATTATACAAAGTGAAGTAAGCCAGAAAGATAAAGAACATTACAGCATACTAACACATATATATGGGATTTAGAAAGATGGTAATGATAACCCTATAAGCAAAACAGAAAAAGAGACACAGATGTATAGAACAGACTTTTGGACTCTGTGGGAGAAGGCGAGGGTGGGATGTTTCGAGAGATCAGCATCAAAACATGTATATTATCTATAGTGAAACAGATAACCAGCCCAGGTTGGATGCATGAGACAAGTGCTCGGGCCTGGTGCACTGGGAAGACCCAGAGGAATCAGGTGGAGAGGGAGGTGGGAGGGGGGATCGGGATGGGGAACACATGTAAAACCATGGCTGATTCATGTCAATGTATGACAAAACCCACTACAATATTGTAAAGTAATTAGCCTCCAACTAATAAAAATAAATGAAAAAAAAAAACCCAAAATAAATAAAAATTAAAAAATAAAAAATAAAAGTCCTCTATTTACCCTTCAAAAAAAAAGAAAAAAAAAAAAGAAAAGACAAAAGAACCAGAGATCAAATTGCCAACATCCACTGGATCATAGAAAAAGCAAGAGAGTTTCAGAAAAACATCTTCCACTTTATTGATTATGCCAAAGCCTTTGACTGTGTGGATCACAGCAAACTGTGGAAAATTCTTCAAGAGATGGTAATATGCCTCCTGAGAAATCTGTATTAAGGTCATGAAGCAACAGTCAGAACTGGACATGGAACAACAGACTGGTTCCAAATCGGGAAAGGAGTACATCAAGGTTGTATATTGTCACCCTGCTTATTTAACTTATATGCAGAGTACATCATAAGAAATGGACTGGATGAAGCACAAGCGAGAATCAAGATTGCTGGAAGAAATATCAATAACCTCAGATATGCAGATGACACCACCCTTATGGTAGAAAGTGAACAGGAACTAAACAGCCTCTTGATCAAAGTGAAAGAGGAGAGTGAAAAAGTTGGTTTAAAGCTCAACATTCAGAAAGCTAAGATCATGATATCCGGTCCCATTACTTCATGGCAAATAGATGGGGAAACAGTGGCTGACTTTATTTTTGGGGGGCTCCAAAATCACTGCAGATGGTGACTGCAGCCATGAAATTAAAAGACGCTTGCTCCCTGGAAAAAAAGCTATGACCAACCTAGACAGCATATTAAAAAGCAGAGACATTACTTTGCCAACGAAGTCTGTCTAGTCAAGGCTATGGTTTTTCCAGTGATCATGTACGGATGAGAGATTTGGACTTATAAAGAAAGCTGAGCACCGAAGAATTGATGCTTTTGAACTGTGGTGTTGGAGGAGATTCTCAAGAGTCCCTTGGATAGCAAGGAGATCCAACGAGTCCATCCTAAAGGAAATCACTCCTGGGTGTTCACTGATAGGACTGATGCTGAAGCTGAAACTCCAAAGCTCTGGCCACCTGATTCGAAGAACTGACTCATTTGAAAAGACCCTGATGCTGGGAAAGATTGAAGGTGGGAGAAGGAAGGGACGACAGAGGATGAGATGGTTGGATGGCATCACCGACTCAATGGACATGAGTCTGAGTAAACTCCAGGAGTTGGTGATGGACAGGGAGGCCCGGTGTGCTGCAGTCCGTGGGTCGCAAAGAGTCAGACACGACTGAGTGACTGAACTGAACTGATGGCACTAAGGGGATGATGAAAGAAACAATAAAAGCATCAAAAAGCAAAGTTCACCCCTTGTATCTTTCTCATAATGATTTAAGCTTCAAATATTTAACAAAGAAAAGTTAAATATCTTGAAATTGATGAGATACTTATGAACAGCTTTTTAGATCAGACTCATCTATATAGCAGAATAGTGAGCAAATCTGTAAGTGATGGTGACAAGCCTAATGAGCCTGGTGATGGTTAGTTGTCTAGGAAAAGAATTTTAGTTCAACTTTAAAAATTACCAAAAATTATAAATACTAAAGTACTTTAAAATATTAATCTAAAAGGCACAGCTTTTTAGAAATGGATACAACCTTAACTAGACCATAAAGACAAACACCACCATAGTTGGCCTAAATGCTGCCACCTTAAGCTCAACAGTTAATTTTGCCTTAAAACCAACAACAAGTAAATCAAGTCCAAGATTCATACTTGACTAGTCTACTGACCGATAGAGGCAGTAACATTAATATGAGGAACAAGAAGTATTTCTCCTTGCATACCTTTACATCAGTGACTAATAACACATTTATAATTAACAGTAAATACAACTCATTATTTATTAAACACAAGCATTAACAATAAATAAATACAATTCAGCATTATTTATTAAACACAAGCATGCAGTCAATGAAAGATTTAAAAAGGTAACTCAGCAAATGCAAACTCCACCTGTTCACCAGAAACATCACCTTTAGTGTAAGTAATATTAGAGGCACTGCCTGCCCACTATGTGTGTTCAATCACTCAGTCGTGTGTCTGACTCACTGTGACTCCAAGGACTGTAGCCCACCAAGCTCCTCTGTCCATGAGAATTTCCAGGCAAGACTATTGGAGTGAGGCATCACTTCCTACTGCCGGGGACTTACCTGACCCAGGATCAAGCCCAGTGACCACTGTTAAATGCCACAGCGCCCTGACCATGCAAAGGCAGCATAATAGTTTGTCCTCTTAAGTAAGACTCTCTTTTACCATCTCTGAATTTCAGTCAGTGAAAATGACCATCCTGTGAACAGGTGGGAATAACAAGATAAGACCCTATGGAGCTTTCATTAATTATTAATAACTCCCCAAAAAACCTAACTAAACATTAAGGGTGGAGATGGCAATGGCACCCCACTCCAGTACTCTTGCCTGGAAAATCCCATGGACAGAGGAGCCTGGTAGGCTGCAGTCCGTGGGGTCGCAGAGAGTCAGACACGACTGAGTGACTTCACTTTCACTTTTCACTTTCATGCATTGGAGAATGAAATGGCAACCCACTCCAGTGTTCTTGCCTGGAGAATCCCAGGGACGGGGGAGCCTGGTGGGCTGCCATCTATGGGGTCGCACAGAGTTGGACACGACCGAAGCAACTCAGCAGCAGCAGTACCAGCAACAAACAGTAAGGGAAAATGAAATTCTTTATGAGTTGGCAATTTTGGTTGAGGTAATCTTGGAGAACAAAAATGCCTCCAAGTGATTAAAATCTAAACTTACCAGTCAAAACATATTATCACTTATTGATCAATGAAATAAGTTACCCTAGGAATAACAGCGCAATCCTATTCCAGAGTTCTTATCAACAATAGGGTTTGTGACCTCAGTGCTAGATCAGGATAACCCAACGATGTAAGTCCTATAAAGGGTTCATTTGTTCAATGATTAAAGTCCAATGTGATCTGAGTTCAGACCATAATAATCCAGGTCAGTTCCAATCTATTATATATTTCTCCCAGTAAAAAAGGACAAGAGAAATAAGGCCTAATTTAAAAACTTTCTTAAAACCAATTAATGGTATAATCTCAATTTTATTAAAACATACAAAACATTACCCAAAATCAGGGTTTGTTGAGGTGGCAGAGTCTGGTAACTGCATGAAACAAACTTTTATAACCAGAGGTTCAAATTCTCTTCCTAACACAATGTTTACACTTAATATCTTAATCCTTGTTATCCCCATTCTTCTAGCCATAGCATTCCTTACAATAACTGAACAAAAAATTTTAGGTTGTATGCAACTTGGAGAAGGGCCAAATATCATAGGACCATATGGCCTATTACAATCCATTGCTGATGTAGTCAAAATTATTTGTTAAAAAAGCACAAAACCACGACGACCAGCTACAGCCTCCATTTCCATATTTATCATTGCATTAATCCTAGCCCTAACCATATGAATTCCTCTATCCATACTTTACCCTCTCATTGATATAAATCTAGGCGTATTAGTATGCTAAGTTATCTCAAACCTGGCTGTTCGCTCCATTTTATGATCTGGGTAGGCTTCCAACTCAAACTATGCATTAATTGGAGGAGCACAGATGAGCAGTAGCACAATTTCATATGAAGAAACAGTAGCAATTACTCTTTTATCAGTCTTCTTCATAAATGGATCTTGTACCCTCTCAACCCTCATGTCAACACAAGACCATTTATGAATAATTTTCCTATCACGACCCTTAGCTACAATTTATTTCTACTCTAGTAGAAACTTACCAAACCCCTTTGACCTAACAGAAGGAGAATCTGAATCTTTTAGCAGGCGTCAATGTAGAATACACAGCAGGCCCATTCACCATATTTTTCTCAGCAGAAAACGCCATCATCATCATACTAAACATTTTCACAGCAATCCTATTTCTAGGAGTGTGCCATAACCCATATAAACCAAAACAATACACAATTTTACTATCAAAACACTACTATTAACAATTTATTTCCTATGAATTCAATTTGATACAATTCCCATATGATCAACTAATACATTTACTTCAAAAATCTTTTTACCACTAATGCTAGCCCTATGCACATGACAGGTCTCATTACCTATTATAGCATCAGGCATTCCTCCAAAAAATAACAAATATGTCTGATACAAGAGTTGCTTTGATAGAGTAAATGATAAAGGTTTAAATTCTCTTCTTTCTTGAATCATAAGACTTGAACCTACTTTTAAGAATTCAGAATTCTTCATGCCATCACATTACACTATATTCTAGAGTAAGATCAGCTAAGGGGTTTCCCTGGAGGCTTAGTGGTACAGAATCTGCCTACCAATGCAGAAGGCGCAGGTTTGATCTCTGGGTTGGGACGATCACCTGGAGAAGGAAATGACAACCTACTCCAGTACTCTTGCCTGGAGAACACCATGGACAGAGGAGCCTGGTGGGCTACAGTCCATGGGCTCACAAAAGAGTCAGACATGACTTAGTGACTCAACAGCAAGGTCAGCTAAATAAGCCATCTGGCCAAAACCCCTAAAATGTTGGTTTATATCCTTTCCTTCCCGTACTAATAAACCACATCATTTTGATCATCATCCTAACAACCATTATCTCAGGAACCATAATTGTAATAACCAGCTCCCACTGTCTAACTCAATGAAACTATGAGTCATGCCACATAGGGCCATGCAAGACGGATGGATCATGGTGTACAATTCTGACAAAATGTGGTCCACTGGAGAAGGGAATGGCAAACCACTTCAGTATTCTGGCCTTGACAACCCCAAGAACAGTATGAAAAGGCAAAAAGATAGGACACTGAAAGATGAGCTCCCCAGGTCAGTAGGTGCCCAATACACTACTAGAGAAGAGTGCAGAAACAACTCCAGAAAGAATGAAGAGGCTGAGCCAAAGCAAAAACAACATCCAGCTGTGGATGTGACTAGTGATGGAAGTAAAGTCTGATGCTGTAAAGAACAATATTGCATAGGAACCTGGAATGTTAGGTCCATGAATCAAGGCAAATCGCAAGTGGTCAAACAAGAGATGGCAAGAGTGAACATCAACATTTTAGGAATCAGTGAACTAAAATGGACCGGAATGGGAAAATTTATGTCAGATGACCATTATATCTACTACCGTGGGCAAGAATCCCTTAGAAGAAATAGGATAGCCCTCATAGTGAACAAGAGAGTCTAAAATGAAGTACTTGGGTATGATCTCAAAAATGACAGAATGATCTCTGTTCGCTTCCAAGGCAAACCATTCAATATCATAGTAATCCAAGTCTATGCCCCCACCACTAATGCCTAAGAAGCTGAATTTGAATGGTTCTATGATGACCTACAAGACCTTCCAGAACTAACACCCACCAAAAAGATGTAATTTTCATCATAGTGGATTGGGATGCAAAGTAGGAAGTCAGGAGATCCCTGAAGTAACAGGCAAGTTTGGCCTTGACATACAAAATGAAGCAGGGCAAAGGCTAACAGTTTTGCCAAGAGAACGCACTGGTCATGGCAAACACCCTCTTCCAACAACACAAGATGACACATGGCCATCACCGGATGGTCAATATCGAAACCAGATTCATTATATTCTTTGCAGCTGAAGATGGAAGAGCTCTATACAGTCAGCAAAAATAAGACCAGGAGCTGACTGTGGTTCAGATCATGAACTCCCTATTGCAAAATTCAGACTTAAATTGAAGAAAGTAGGGAAAATCACTAGACCATTCATGTATGACCTAAATCAAATCCATTATGATTATACAGTGGAAGCGACAAATAGATTCAAGGGATTAGATCTGATAGACTGACTGACTGAAGAACTATGGACAGAGGTTCGTGACACTTTACAGGAGGCAGTGATCAAAACCATCCCCAAGAAAAAGAAATGCAAAAAGGCAAAATGGTTGTCTGAGGAGGGCTTACAAATAGCTGAGAAAAGAAGAGAAGCAAAAGGCAAAGGAGAAAAGGAAAGATATACCCATCTGATTGCAGAGTTCCAAAGAATAGCAAGGAGAGATAAGAAAGCCTTCCTCAGTGATCAATGCAAAGAAATAGAGGAAAACAATAGAATGGGAAAGAAAATTAGAGGTACCAAGGGAACTTTGGGCTTCCCTGGTGGCTCAGAGGTTAAAAGCTTCTGCTTCAAATGCGGGAGACCTGGGTTCAACCCCTGAGTTGGGAAGATCGCCTGGAGAAGGAAATGGCACCCCCCTCCAGTATTCTTGCCTGAAGAATCCCATGGACAGAGAAGCCTGGTAGACCCCAGTCCAGGGGGTCGCAAAGAGTCGGACACGACTGAGCGACTTCACTATCATTATCACTAAGGGAACATTTCATGCAAAGATGGGCACAATTAAGGACAGAAACAGTATGTACCCAACAGAAGCATAAGATATTAAGAAGAGGTGGCAAGAACACACAGAATAACTGTACAAAAAAGACCTTCATGACCTAGATAAGCACGAAGGTGTTATCACTCACCTAGAGCCAGACATCCTGGAATGTGAAGTCAAGTGGGCCTTAGGAACTATCACTGTGAACAAAGTTAGTGGAAGTGATGGAATTCCAGCTGAGTTATTTCAAATCCTAAAAGATGATGCTGTGAAAGTGCTGCACTCAATATGGCAGCCAAGTGGAAAAACTCAGCAGTGGGCACAGGACTGGAAAAGGTCAGTTTTCATTCCAACCCCAAAGAAAGCAATGCCAAAGAATGTTCAAACTGCTACACAATTGCACTCGTCTCACATGCTAGGCTTCCCCGTGGCTCAAATGGTAAAGCATTTGCCTGCAATATGGGAGACCTGGGTTCAACCCCTGGGCTGGGGAGAAGGAAATGGCAACCCACTCCAGTACCTTTGCTTGGAAAATCGCATGTACAGAGGAGCCTGGTAGGTTACAGTTCATGGGGTCGCAAAGAGTCGGACATGACTGACAGACTTCATTTCACACACTAGCAAAGTAATGCCCAAAAATTCTCCAAGCTGGGCTTCAGCAGTAATGTGAACCAAGAACTTCCAGATGTTCAAGTTTGGATTTAGAAAAGGCAGAGGAGCCAGAGTTCAAATTGCCAACATCCATTGGATGATAGAAAAAAACAAGGGAAACTCAGTGGGACAGACCGTGAGCACGCATCGACAAGGCACCCTTTGTGAAAACATGAGATCAGTCCTGAGTGTTCATTGGAAGGACTGATGTTGAAGCTGAAGCTCCAATACTCTGGCCACATGATGCAAAGAACTGACTCATTGGTAATGACTCTGGTGCTAAGAAAGATTGAAGGCAGGAGGAGTAGGAGATGACAGAGGATGAGATGGTTAGATGGCATCACTGACTCAATGGACAGGAATTTGAGCAAGCTCCGGGAGGTGGTGATGGACAGGGAGGCCTGGCATGCTGCAGTCTGTCCATGGGGTCACAAAGAGTTAGACATGACTGAGCAACTGAATTGAACTGAATTGACCACTTATCTGAATCGGTTTCAAAGTAAACACACTAGCCATTTTTCCTATATTAAAAAAAAGTTAACCTGTGAGGTATAGATATTTTCAAACACAAGCTACCACATCAATATTACTTATAATAGCTGTTAGCATTAACCTATTATACTCCAGGCTATGAACTATTACAAAAATCTTTAATTCAACAGTACCAAGAGTAATAACATTAGCCCTAACCATAAAACTAGGATGATCTCCATTATACTTCTGAGTAGCTGAATTTACAAGGTATCCCAGTAACAGCAGGGTTAATCTTACTAACATGACAAAAACTTGCACCCTTGTCAGTGTTATACCAAGGCTTACTATCCATGATCCTAAACCTAGTATTCATTCATACTATGATAATTGGATAAGGCAGACTATACCAAACACAACTATGAAAAATTATAGCTTATTCATCAATTGCTCATATAGGGTGAATAAAAGTCATTCTATTGTATAATCAAACAGTTTTAAATCTACTAATTTATATTATAATAACATTTATCATATTTATACTATTATTCATTTACAGCTTAGCCACCACCACACTATCACATACATGAGATGAAATACCCATTATTACACCTGTCATTCTTATCACCCTATTAACAATAACAGGTCTCAACTATTCCAATTTCTAAATATTCAAGTAGTTTCACTTTCCCTTTGTTTCCTAATTCTCCTCCCTCTGCCTTTACTCCAATCCCCTGCAGTTCCACTTGATGACCTCCAGACTATAAATATGCACCATTTGCCTGCAGATAGCTGCAAAAATGTCACCAGAAACCCTTGGCATTCAACTTAAGTGGGTTCTAGACAGCCTTGTGTGTAAATCCAAATGTTTACTCCCAATCTAAAATGTTTGTGCAAGTCCATTTTTACCCCAAAGCTGTCAATATTACAGTTTTATCATTTCAGGTATGCCTATGTCAGAGAAAGATGTTATTTTCATTTTTCTTTGTCTTAACACAAGTTTCTTTTTCCCTTTTGAACAAAGATGTTCTTCACAATGTATGAGCTACTTGTATGTAGTGATTATGTCTTATTCATCTCATGGTTCCTATGTTTAACCTAGTGCATGGCAAATAAGCAGAGGTCACAAAATGTTAGTTGAATAAATACGTAAATTAAAGCTAAGTGAATGACTAGGAACGTGGTGTGGGACTAAGGAAAAATTATTATAGCACCAAAACAAAACAAACAAAATGAGTCAGTGACTACTTGAAATCCTAATCTTCATAAAAATCATACCAGAATAGTCATTTTTTGTAGCCTACTCTGACTCCTGGGATAGGCAATGGATTTAGAGATGCTGTTCTGTAGTCAGTATACACTGAAGTATCAATTTAAAATTTTTAAATAAGCACATTCATTACAGCACCAAAGCACACATGCTAGAATTCTAGTGGGGATTTTTTTTAACAGCTGCATGATAAATTTAGAAACACTACTAAAAATGCCTGATGCTATCAAAAAAACCAAAAACAAACAAAAAGAGAAGAAATGAATCATCTGACATAAGATGACTAAGAAGCAAACATTTTCCTATTAGTCAAATGAAAAAATATGTAGCAAAAATTGAAGAAGCTTAAAAACAAGCAAAATCACAACACTGCTACAAAGCAGAAGAAAAGTACCAGCCAAATAATAAAATGTTAATCCAAAACACAGATTTCAGCTCTTTTGCATATTCACCAGAAAGCTGGTAGTAAATCAGATTTCAACAATTTACTTTACCAAAGATGATAAATGTGCCAGAAATATTTATCACAAACAATGGGGAGAATGAAACAGACCACCACGGCTCGAGGTACTGGGAGGGCTGGCTGGAGACCTATGGGGAACCAAGATTCTGTTTGAGCCATCTACTAATACATTATCTGAAAACAAGAGGTTGGGGTTTTGTTTTTTTTTTTTTTTGCTCTTTTGTTAAATGAATTTTCTTAGTATAAGTATACATATATTTATTAAAAACAAAGCTAAATAATACTAGTTTGATCAAAATAAGTTTATCTTTTAGGACTTTACACTGAAAACCATTTGAAATTGTGAACAAAATATTAGTTTTTTTTTTTCCAGTTCAATATTTTTGGGACATTCTGAAGGGAACTTTTCATTATACAGAAAGAAATGATATGAATTTGTACTTTAATTAAAAATAGTTCCCAATGTGGTGGGAGAGGAATCCTTCCTATTTGTGATGTATTCATAAATTATGTATTTATATTAACATAAATTATTTACTATGAAGTTGCATGATAGATTTGTTGCCTTTGTCTTCCTTGAAATTATCACAAATAAACTGCACCCAAAATCATATTATACGATGAAAATTTTATGAGACTGCTCAAATATCCTTTCTTGAAACTTTTCTTTAATAGTAAAAATAATTTCTATATTTGGCTTTTTAGACTTTAAATTGGCACCTAAAATGTTTCCATTTGGCTATGTATTATCTGTTGTCAGTATTTGCTCGAGCATTTTTTCTAGAATTTTCATAAATATAATTCAAATATATTTACTATGAATTGTTACTATTTTGGAATATCTTTTCTAAGAATATATTATAGATATTCAATACACATACCCCCACATATATGTGTGTATGTATACACTTTTTTTGCATTCAAATCCTTAAGTAGCTTAAGTCACACAAAATTTTTGGTCTTTTAGAATTTTTTTAGGCATATAAAATTCTGCTTTGAGATGAGATAAAAGTTCTATTCAATTAATATAATTGCCTAAAATTATGTTGAAATTCTCTTTATCAGTATTATTTTCAAATGAATAAATTCAAACACATAAATTTAGAGAATAAAACAAGCTCTCATAACTCTATCACTCACCTTTAACAACTATCACCTCAGGACCCAGCTTCTTTCATATGTATTGGGTTGGCAAAAAATTTGTCTGGATTTTTTCATAACAGCTTATAAAAAAACCTGAATGAACACTTCGGCCAACCCAGTATCTCTCGTTCCAAGACCTCTTAAAATTATTGTGACTTAAAACCTCCGCTGAAGCTGAAACGCCAATACTTTGGCCACCTGATGCAAAGAACCGACTCATTGGAAAAGACCCTGGTGCTGGGAAAGATTGTAAGCAGGAGGAGAAGGGGACAACAAAGGATGAGGTGGTTGGATGGCATCTTCCAACGTGATGGACATGAGTTTGAGTAGGCTCCAGGAGTTGGTGATGGACAGGGATGCCTGGCGTGCTGCAGTCCATGGGGTCAGAAAGAGTTGGACACAACTGAGCAACTGAACTTAACCAAAAACCTCCACTTCATATCATTCATTCATACATACCGAATGCTACTGAAGGATACTCTTTTCTTAAAAAAGAGATGGTGGGCTGTCTTTTCACCTTGCTTATAGTTTGCTTTGTTGTGCAAAAGCTTTTAAGTTTAATTAGGTCCCATTTGTTTATTTTTGCTTTTATTTCCAATATTCTGTGAGGTGGCACAAAAAGAATAAAATACTTAGGAGTATATCTACCTAAAGAAACAAAAGACCTATACATAGAAAACTATAAAACACTGATGAAAGAAATCAAAGAGGACACAGATGGAGAAATATACCATGTTCATGGATTGGAAGAATCAATATTGTCAAAATGGCTATTCTACCCAAAGCAATCTATAGATTCAATGCAATCCCTATCAAGCTACCAACGGTATTTTTCACAGAACTAGACCAAAGAATTTCACAATTTGTATGGAAATACAAAAAACCTCGAATAGCCAAAGTAATCTTGAGAAAGAAGAATGGAACTGGAGGAATCAACCTGCTTGACTTCAGACTCTACTACAAAGACACAGTCATCAAGACAGTATGGTACTGGCACAAAGACAGAAATATAGATCAATGGAACAGAATAGAAAGCCCAGAGATAAATCCACGAACCTATGGACACCTTATCTTCGACAAAGGAGGCAAGAATATACAATGGAAAACAGACAACCTCTTTAACAAGTGGTGCTGGGAAAACTGGTCAACCACTTGTAAAAGAATGAAACTAGAACACTTTCTAACACCATACACAAAAATAAACTCAAAATGGATTAAAGATCTAAATGTAAGACCAGAAACTATAAAACTCCTAGAGGAGAACATAGGCAAAACACTCTCCAACATAAATCACAGCAGGATCCTCTATGAACCACCTCCCAGAAAGACAGCCCTCAGATTGGGAGAAAATAATAGCAAACGAAGCAACAGACAAAAGATTAATCTCAAAAACATACAAGCAACTCCTGCAGCTCAATTCCAGAAAAATAAATGACCCAATCAAAAAATGGGCCAAAGAACTAAACAGACATTTCTCCAAAGAAGACATACAGATGGCTAACAAACACATGAAAAGATGCTCAACATCACTCATCATCAGAGAAATGCAAATCAAAACCACAATGAGGTACCATTACACGCCAGTCAGGGTGGCTGCTATCCAAAAGTCTACAAGCAATAAATGCTGGAGAGGGTGTGGAGAAAAGGGAACCCTCTTACACTGTTGGTGGGAATGCAAACTAGTACAGCCACTATGGAGAACAGTGTGGAGATTCCTTAAAAAACTGGAATTATAACTGCCATATGACCCAGAAATCCCACTTCTGGGCATACACACTGAGGAAACCAGATCTGAAAGAGACAGGTGCACCCCAATGTTCATCGCAGCACTGTTTATAATAGCCAGGACATGGAAGCAACTTAGATGCCCATCGGCAGACGAATGGATAAGGAAGCTGCGGTACATATACACCATGGAATATTACTCAGCCATTAAAAAGAATTCATTTGAATCATTTCTAATGAGATGGATGAAACTGGAGCCCATCATACAGAGTGAAGTAAGCCAGAAAGATAAAGACCAATACAGTATACTAATGCATATATATGGAATTTAGAAAGATGATAATGATAACCCTATATGCAAAACAGAAAAAGAGACACAGATGTATAGAACAGACTTTTGGACTCTGTGGGAGAAGGCGAGGGTGGGATGTTTTGAGAGAACAGCATCAAAACACGTATATTATCTAGGGTGAAAGAGATCACCAGCCCAGGTTGGATGCATGAGACAAGTGCTCGGGCTTGGTGCACTGGGAAGACCCAGAGGAATCGGGTAGAGAGGGAGGTGGGAGGGGGGATTCGGATGGGGAATACATGTAAATCCATGGCTTATTCATGTCAATGTATGACAAAACCCACTACAATATTGTAAAGTAATTAGCCTCCAACTAATAAAAATAAATGAAAAAAAAAAAAAAAAAGAGAGATGGTGGGAGGGCAAAATAAAAGGGTAAGTGATCCTAGCCATTCAGCCATGGGAATAACCTAAAATCTGGCTCTAAGTAAGATTCATAAATATTACATGAATCACTTTTAAACTGTTTTATAAATAAGTCAAAGTTACCAACTGTAAAACTCAAAATGCATTCAACCTATGAATGTGAGTTATACATCTTTTGGAGGCTTAAGGCTCCATTTTCTCGTGTGACAGCAGGTGTCTCTGTGTCCCCTTCATGATCAGTTCACGCTTAGTCCTTTGGCTTTAGGATATGACACAATCACATCACAGCAAGGAAGAGCCCAGAACCAGCCCAGAGACCCTGAGTAACAGCCAAGGAGAAAAGAAATGAGCTATCAAGCCATGAAGAGAGATGAAGGAATCCTGAGTGCATATTGTTAAGTGACTGGAGACAATCTGAAAAGACTATGTACTATATGATCCTAACTCTGACACTCTAGAAAAGACAGGTGGAGACAGTAAAAACATCAATGGTTATCAAGGTTTGGGACGAGGGAGGGATGAATAGGTAGAGAATCAGAGCATCCTAGGGCTTTATTTTTTAGCTTCTTAGTGAAACTATTCTGTAAGATGCTATGACTGTGGATACATGTTATTATACATTTGTTAAGAACTCATAGAATATACCACACACAGACTGAACCCTTATGCATACTATGAATTTAAGTCAATAATCATGTATACATGTTGGCTCATTAATTGTGATAAATATACACCACAAAGGGAAGGTGTTAATAATAAAAGAAACTGGAGGAGAAGGGGTATATGAGAACACTCTGTACTTACCGCTCAATTTTTCTATTAGCCTAAAACCACTCCCAAAATGTCTATTAATTAAAAAAAAAAAAATCTATGGTGATTTTTTTTTTTTTCTCTAGGATTTCCAGATCTAGTTTGAGGCAGATGTATAAATAACCATCCTTAGTTTCCTAGGTTTGCTGCAACAAATTAGCACAAAGTTGGTGGCTATAAAAAAAGAAGGAAAGAAAGAAATGTATTCTCACACATTTCTGGAGGTTAAAAGCCTGAAATCAGGAGGTCGACAGGGCCATGCTCCCTCCCAAGTCTCAGGGCGGGGGGCAGGGGGATCTTTACACCTTTTGGTGGCTCCAGGAGTTTCTCAGCTTGTGGTCAATTCAAACTTGACTCCATCTTCATAAAGTCTCCCTTTCTCCCCGTGTGTCTCTCCTCTATATGTCCTATAAGGACACTTGAATCAAGATTTAAAGCCCATTCGTGTAATCCATAATGATCTCATCTTAAGATTCCTAATTATATCTGCAAAGAGCCTTTTTCAAAACAAGGTGACATTCAGAGGTTCAGGGTGTTAGGGTGTGGATATACCTTTCGGGGCAGGGGGCATATACTAGCCATAGCATGATTTGCATTGGAACAGAGGATGAACAGAGTACTCTAGGAGGGAGGGATGTGGAAGCCTCACAGGAAATATGACATCAAACAAATATTGAAGGTTGAATTGGAGTTTGCTAGCCTGGGACAGAGGTGTCATGATGTGAGAGGTAGGGGAATGCCCTGTCTAGGGAGATAGTCCAGATAACAACAGGGCCTATTTAGGGAATGGTAAGAAGGTCAGTGTCCCTAAAAGAGAGCTGAAGGATTGAATAAGGGCTAAAGGAAATCATATGAGTCTAAGACAGGTTATAAAGGAGCTGATAACCATAAGAGAACATTCCTTGGTTATTTCAGTTACAAAGTTTCTAAAGATCAGATCAGATTCATACTTTAGAAGTAAGACTGTTTCAACAGGGTTAGGATTTGAGGAAGAGGAAGCAGGGAGATTAACAGATTATATTCAACAAAATCCTACTCAGCCATGAGGCAAGACCAGAGAATGAGAACTAAGAGCTGTTTTGTAGGTAAGACAGCATGTGAAGAACAACAGAGCAAGATGAGAGGCCAAGACTTCAGCTGATACCATTATCCAAAGCAGGGACTTCGGGGGAAGGGGGTGCTTTTACGCAGGGTGTATGAGTTAACTTTTGGAAGTATTTCATTTTGTTTTACTTTATAGTTCAAGTTCTAAATTTGGTATTTCAAAATATTTTGCTTTTGAGCAGTAAAGGGCTCTGAGGAAAGGAACAAGGTTTTGGGGAAATCTTCAAAATTACCTTTAGCATTTCCCAAGTGGGTCTCTCCCAGTCAGTTCCTGTTACAAATGACAAGCTTCAACAGACCACATGGCCCCAGAAACATAAAAGGAATGAGGGAATCACCAAAGTATTAAGAAGCTTTACTGCTTCATAGGAGCAAGAAACTATTTTCCCTTTTAGAGGGGAGAGAAAAAGTCTGAAAATAAGGCTACAGAGTAGCAGCCTAATCTTTTAAATAGACTGCAGAAAGAATTAGAGCCTAAATTTTCACCACAGAGGAGGTCTTCAAACCCAAAGAACCTTGCATTATTGACTTTTATTTTTATCTTTGCAGAGCTGGTGCAATGAAAGAAGTCTACGTTCCAACATAAAAAATAAACATGCTATCACTGTGACAGGGACTGATTCAATATGGGAACATGGACTGCAGAGGCATTCTGGCTTACTTCAAAAGACTTTCAATAACTGCCAAGAGAGTTTATTTGGATAGTTTGTTTCATGTGTTTAATCAACTAAAAACTCAATCCAGAGTTGAGAGTGCGACACAGCATGTGTTCCAAAGAGGGTGTGCGTGTGATCATATTTGTGGGGGCATGAGGGTGCTTGTGTGTGTGGATGTTTGAGCGTGAGCAAAGGTGTGTCTGTGTTATAAAAATTTCATTGTTTTATATCACTTATCTCTTTAATAAGACCCATACTCATAATCTTCACAGTTGTGATCATATCAAGCCTGAATTTCCATGATTTTTATAACACTTCTTCACGCTCCTAGACCCTACAATACCATGCTGCAAAGAGATTCTATAAATACAGAAACGACTAGAGGGTAGAAAAGTAAAACTGTTTTCCCTCTCCTCAGGCTTCATTCAACAAGATGGCACAAGCTTTTAATGACTACCATGTTCTATCAGTTGGTTTCAATGTATTAGTATGTACTAATGAATGTATATTTTGTCATTTAGTTAAATAAAAGTGAAATAATGTGTCCTTAAAGGATATTATTTCTTAGATTTTTCTGTTGATATGATAGGCCAATCTCTCAGCAGAGCCATTTGTAAATGAACATTAATAACAATGTGATAACTACCACCTCCTATACCTCTGACTTTTTAAAGTGGGGAGCAAGGAAGTCAAACAACACCTAGTCCAGTGTTTATATAAGTTACTTGGAGTATTTGATTATATATATATATATATATATACACACACACATATATAATAGATTTACAGGCTGTAGCCCTGCTGAATAGTGATGTTTAGGACTGGCTAGGATGCAATAATCTTAAGATCCAGTACATTTGAAAAACAACCATCTAGACCAAACCGTTGTTTTTCAGAAATGCAGACTGAGACAAAGGAAAATTACTAACCCAGTGAAGGACCACCCAGTTAGGCCTAGAACCCATGTTTCTTTCTCCTAAATCATCTCCTCAGGCCCATCAACTTCTTAGGCACAAAATACACACAGAAATTCTGAGTCGGCTTTATCAACACAAATGAATATAGATATTACTACACGCAATGAGTGTAGTGTAAGTGAGTGTAGATATCTAGTATGCCACTGTGAATTTTATCCCAATTGAAATATACATTTCAGTATACAGCTTAGTGGTTCTGCTGAATACAGTGTTAATGATGCCAGAGTTGTAGTATCTATCCCTTTAGAAACATGTTGGAAAACAGAAAATGTAGCATTTTACTCATGCTGCTGAAACAGGAGGGAGGGGACAGGGCGCAACCTTTGAAATAATGACATAGCCCAAGGATACAACATAAACCAATTAGAATCAAATGGGTCTAAGATGGCAGACAAGTCAACTTCAACTAGACCTTGACCCTCAGTATATGATCACTGGAATATATCAGCAAGCTAAACGACACACCCAGAGGCGCTAAGACATTTCCAGGGTTGACCAAAGACCACAAGGTGGGCAGTGGCCCAGTCCCTGGAAATCTCCACCCCTCCTCAAAATAGTTGGAATAATCCTCCCACTCATTAGCATATGGAATTACCCAGCCCATAAAAACTAACCAATCACATTTTGAGCCCACACTCTTGTCTATGAAGTCTGTTTCTCCCAAGACTGCTCTTGCCTTCTGAGATGACCCACACTCTGTCTGTGGAGTGTGTTTCTAACTAAATCCATGTCTTACCTATCACCTTGTCTCTCACTGAATTCTTCCTGTGATGAGACATCAAGAACCAGAGCTTCATTAGGTCTTGAAACTAGGTCTGTGATCTCAGTTGGAAAACTGTGGGTTTTGGTTGAGTTCAAGTCCTGGTCACATGGGTTCAAGTCCCAAACTGGGTTTTAACCAGGTTTGAGCCTCAGGCTATGGGTTTAAGTCCCAATCTGAGCTGCATGGTTTCACTGCAGCTAACCATCATTCCACCCAGCTACCTTGCAAAAGTTTGCTGTGATCAAAAAGGGGATCAGATGAGAGTGTGGGTGACTCAGAACCACCATTCACACTGCAGGGTCGTAACTGAGTTGATGATAATTCCTCAGTAGCAACATTTTGGCAGAGGAAGA
The DNA here is from genome assembly GCF_019320065.1 of Cervus canadensis. Taxonomy (NCBI): domain Eukaryota; kingdom Metazoa; phylum Chordata; class Mammalia; order Artiodactyla; family Cervidae; genus Cervus; species Cervus canadensis. The sequence continues at coordinate 22,616,124 of NC_057388.1, read as the reverse complement.
AGAAAAGCTTTTTAAAACCAGTGTCATTTGGTAGGAATTGTTCTTTGCAAAAGGACAAGACTTGTCCCCTGTATCTAAAGAATTTAAAATGTGAGTGGGGAAGCAAAGACTGAAACAGAAACAAGAAATTACAGCTCAGACTGTGTGCACAGACTTATTTTGAACAAAGGGGTATAATACTATGTTCCCTCTCAAACCTCACTCCACATGCACTTAGATAAGTTATTAGTGGTGCCCAGTCATGTCCGACTCTTTGCAACCCCATGGACTGCAGCCCAACAGGCTCCTCTGTCCATGGGATTTTCCAGGCAAGAATACTGGAGTGGGTAGCCATTTCCTTCTCCAGGGGAACTTCCCGACCCAGGAATTGAACCAGGGTTTCCTGCAGAAGAAGTTATTGCATGAATTGTTTAAGGAAACATTCTGGGTACTTATCTGACACTGACAGTTACTTTTATATTATACTAACATTAGCCCTCTAGATGATTTGCATTCTTTCCTGAAGGAAGCAACTCAGTAAATGTATTTGTAGTTAGTTACCTTTCCAATACAATTTCTCTAAAACCATGAGAAGGGCTTCTCTGGTGGCTCAGACAATAAAGAACCCTCTTGCCAAAGCAGGAGACCTGGGTTCAATCCCTGGGTCGGGAAGATCCTCTGGAGGAGGAAATGGCAACCCACTCCAGTAATCTTGCCTGGGAAATCCCATGGACAGAGGAGCCTGGTGGGCTATATAGTTCATGGGATCACAAAAGAGTCAGACACAACTGAACAACAACAAGAATGGTTTACAGCTACTGTATTTTCTTTTGGTAGGAAATACAGGCAAGATTTGCATCTTCTTGCAAATTTTGTGAATCTGCACACACACTACACATATTACACATACTACACTACACATATTTTTCACACTTCAATTTTCTCAGGCATTGTGATCCTGACAGATATGGTCCCACTGGGGGCACTGGAAGCCAAGTGCTCATCTGCCCAGTAATGAACATCTCTAGTATCAACAGTGTGGGAAGTTACCGGGCTATCAGATAGTCACCGTTCCCTAGCTTGCCACTGTCTTTGGGTAGTCCAGAATGTCAGCTTCACTTCTGAGTTTATTAGATCTGGCAAGTGAATTACTAAGAGAGATAGCAAGATAAGGATGGATCTGTGTTAAATTTGATCACTTTCATTCTGTCATCAGAATATTAGCAAATGGTATTACTATGCCATTCATCATTGCAGTGACCACTCCCTAACTTCCACCTCACCTCTAACACTTAGGGAATGATTTAACAAATCTTACAATGTGTCAAGAGTCTAAGATAAATAATTTGCTTGCATTAATCTCATTTGATCCTTCTAACTGTCCTATGATACAGGTTAAAATTTTCTCATTTTCCAGGGAATATTAAGGCTCAGAGAGGACACACAATTTTCCCAAGTGCAGGTGACTATCAAATATAAAATCTGGTATTTGAACACTTTTGATGTGACTCCAAAGCTAAACCTTGAAACCACTTGACTCCTTTTTTCCAAAGAAGAGCTACAGAACTAGAAATAATTGGATGCACAACCCAAATGAATAAGTACTCAGAATTTGGTAACTCCACCTTCTTTTTCTCCTCATTCTCTAGGTACAAGATGTTTTAATAAATAAATCATTACATCCTATTCAATTCTGGATTTCTCATTTGTAGAACAGGGCAATTAAGCCTAGGTGGGAATTTAACTCATGTTAAGATATTCAAGTCATTTTTAATTTAAAGCAAATTCAAACAATCTAATGACACCCTAAAAATGATACATCCAGTATACTTTCTCCACAAAAGCTCTATGGATGGTACTGAACATACGACCATTCACATGGTTAATCAGTTAAAACAATTTTCTATAGCCAGAGGCAGTAAAATCAAAGCTATGACATTTTTATCCCATAAAGCTATCCCAGATACAATTTCTACCTTTTGACAGACTGTCAAGGAGTTAACCATTACAGTAATGTATCTGGCACCACAATATCTGGCTTTTTAAAAATTCTTTTCAATAAAAACGTAACAACATTGCATTTGAGCTTTCAATTGCTTTTCTTTCTGAATGTCTCTGAACAGACACACATTTGAGTCACAGAATGCACTTAAGTTTAATGTTCCCAAAACCACAGACAAAATGTTGTGCTATTTTAAATAAGTATTTTAATAGAAAGCATGGACAACAGTAAGAAACACAGAAAAATCTAGTGACTTCCTAATGTATATATAAACTGTCAGCGGTTTTAGGAAAGTGTGAAAACAATATACAAAGAGAACCTCAAAATAAAGTCCTAAATGTTCTTGAATCAAATATAATTAGAAGGCACACTTAAAACTGAGAAAACTATTTCTGTATGAAAGACCTATGACCAAAGCAATGTTAAAGCCATTCCCAAACAGTAATGAAACAAAAATCTGTGGAGATGAATAATGTAATTGACATTATCAATACTGAAAAGAGAGTAGTAGTCTGAACGTAAACTCTAAGAAAGATTTCAAAATTATATGAAACTAAACGACTATATATATCCTACAAGGAATAAATGAGTGCAACAGAAGCTAGTTCTATTTATAATTCATAAAGATATGTTTCAATACATTTTGCCTTCAGTTTCCACAGAATAAAAAATTATATATGTTCTCCTTCACCCCCAAAGAAAACGATCCCATTCTTTCCACTGGACTTGCAATTCACAATTTTCCGTTCCAACATATCACCTCTCCTACCATATCCAGATCAAGGGTATTGAAAATGTAAACCAGTCCTCTTAGTAACATACATAAGGAGTCTTTCTTTAAAAAATTAATAAAAAATAAGTAACCTTTTTTCATATTGGGAATTAAGGCACTGTAAGAAAGGTATTCCAATTGATGGCAGAAAGCCATAACAAGGAAACAAACTGTATATAAGTATGGGTCCACAGCCTTTGTAGCTCTGAAATAACTTATACAAAGAACTCGTATATAAATTTGGCTCACCTCAGCAATGCTTTTTCTTTAAATTACACAGAAATCTGAAATGCATTCGGTGTATGTAAGGGCAAACTGTGGCCCTGAGTAAAAATGTGTATTTAAGAGGGGAAATGTGGAAGTAATTATTACCTTGATGTATTTCCCAGAATGCACAGAATCTATCCAGCATGTCTCGCCTGGGCATTGAGGGTTTTGCAGAACACCCATGACTCTAAAAATCCAGCATTTGGCATCATGCAATCTGGGAGTTAATGATAGACCACTTTGCCCAGGCATTGTTGCCTTGGAGCCGGAACAAGTAAGTCTGCTGAGATGCACTGAAAAAAATATTTCAAATGGATGAGTCACACTATTGCTGGCTTTGACTACCTTCGGGTTGGAAATGAACAAATCAGTGTCACAGGCACTTTAGAGAAATAAACAGGAACTTTTGTTTCCTTCCACTTGGAGACCAAATAACAAGACAAAGGAAGGAGTGCTAAGTAACTGCAAAAGAAATCTAGTTGGATTTCGTGATTACTATTGGGTCTTTAAATCGTGCTCATGACTAAGCCAACATTCATATTTCCTGCTAACCAGACTTAAAAGGAGACTCTGGTCAGTATTAAGAAGAGCCCATATATCCAAGAGTGGGGCATATGTGTAAGCAGTGGGTTCCAATGGGCTAGCTGCAAGACAGACATATATATATATATGCTTTACAAAGTAACCCAACGTAGGGAGAGTGGGAATCCAAGCCAGAGACCTTGAGGAAATGTCCAATGTAAAACGCTGATGCAAATATAGGAAAATCTCCAATTCAGAAGTGCAGAGACAGAAATACAAAATGGGCTCTGGGAGAAAAGCTATATGGAAGTAGAGAGGTCATAAACAACATGGAATGTCCCTATGCTTCCAGCACACACCAGTGTGTATCTTGGGTTTATATTACAGGAGTGTAAGTGTGTGACCCATGGATACACTGAGCCAACCAGATAGTACAGAATCCAAAAAACTAAAAAGTTACATTTGCCTTGGCTTCTGGAACAACAGATAATAACCATGGCCTCTTCACAGCAAGGTTCTAAGATCCATTCTACTATTTCCCATTCCCCTATGATCACACCTCACAGATTCTCTAAGTGAACTTAAGGACAATGGATACAAATAAAATCCTGAGCTTAAGTAGTAGACTGATTTGGACTTTCCATTTTATACAGATCCTTGAAAGATTAAATTTACTAGACGGAAGCAAGGCTTGATTGAGTCTAGAAAAGTGCATATTAATTTTCTGCTGAGAACAAATATAAAGGCCATCTCAGATAAAGGAGAAACAGCATGTGCAAACAAATGACTGTGCCCAAGGAACTGGAGTAATTTATTAGGGATGAACCACAAATTATTTGTGAGGCTGTGGCAGGAGGCCAGCTTAGAAATGTTCAGGCTTCAGCCAGACTATAAAGGAGCTAGCTAACCAGTGTTAAGGTATTGGATCTTTACCTTTCAGGCAATGATTAGCAATTGAGAAAGTGTTGCGGGGGTGGGATGGAACACAGGGATCACATCATTAAAAGTATTTGTCACAAATCTCACTCTGGCAACAAGATCAAATACAGTTTGCAAGTGGGCAAAATGAGGTACAGAAAACCAGTTAGAAAAAGGTTATTCCAACAGATCAGCAAAAATTAAAATACAATTATGGAATAAACAGCGAGAGTAGAAAAGAAGATGGATTCACAAATATTCAGGACAAAGTGTGGCAGTATTTATGGAGATGGAACTTCAAGAGGAGTGATATTTTTTGGTCAGAGGTTTTGGAATACAGTAGGAAAGGCAGATTTGTCAAGGATGGGGGATAAACAGATAGGTTTAGTTTTTTAAATGATGTGGTTGTAGAACATCTGGGCGGATTTGCCTGGGATCAGACGCAATTGTTGCTTTCAGAAATTCTGTTTTTCAGTTGGCTTTGTGTTACAAGTGACACAACTCCAACTCAAACTAGTTCAAAATAAACCGAGTCAAAAAATGCATTGACTTTTCCAAGGGGCACAACGGGATTCAGGGATCTAAACACCATCCTGAGGACTATCTCTCTCATCTCTCCTTGCTTCTGTTTGGCTTCAATTTCAGAGGCTTTTTTCATGAGGCAGCAAGATGACTACAGACGGCCCTAATCCAACATGCTCTGGATTCCTGAGAAAAAGAACATACTCTTCCCAACATCTGTCAGCACTTCTGGACTCTGATGAGCCCCGTTTGCCACCAGTCATGTTGCCAGGGCAGGAGACACTCAGATCGTCGAATCCTGAATCATGTCCCCAGGACTCAGAAACCAGATCCCGGGTAAGGCCCCTGGAGTGATCATGCGCCAAGAACCACATGGGGTGCAGAAAGGTGCGTCTCTGCTGGAAGAAGGGTCCTCAGTGACTAGTTTTGGTCCTACTGAAATGCAATCTAACCATAAGAATGTGATGAGATATGAGATACTATACCTTTAAAGATCTGAAAGTCTTGATACCAAACACTGTTATCATAAGTAACACTATAACTGTCACGCAATGACTATAAGGCAATTAGTTTTCCTGGTAGATGTGGGTGAATTACGAGACACTGGAGAAAAGCAATGAAGAGGACATTAAAGTGCATGAAGAAGATAAATCTCTTCTGAGCAAGTCCTGCCTTCAAACGCTCCAGGGCTAGGTCTCATGCTACAGGGGAATCAACACATTTCTGAAACACCAAAATACAATTTTTTTTTCTTTTTGACCTTTTAAGGAAGGTTTTCCAAAGTTCAATAACTAATTGGGCCAATAAAACTATTTGGGAGGAATGTTTGGGACATCAAGGCCCCCCCCACCACCTCCTCCTGACACACACACAGAGGATGTGTATGTTGAGAGTGAGTCACGCTCATGGTTTCTTCCCTAGGAATCAGGGAATGGAGCTGCTTCTATTTAAGCTGGTTGACTCAAATCACTGCAAGTAGGTGTTGAGTCAGACTGGATGCTCCAAATAACTAAACACCATGCCTCCCTGTCCTGGGGTAATGTAGCTTTGGGAAGTGCTTAGAACTGCCAGGAAATTCTGAGCTAGAAAAGTAAGAGAGTGGGAGGAGAACTTGCCATCCTGGCACTGGGGGAACTTTACCAGCTCAGATCTGCTCTAGGCTTGGGTAATTCCAGTGACTGCCCTGGCATCCTGGGTGCTGGACCAGCCTCTGCCGTGCCCTGTGTCAACAGATGCAGGTGGTTACTGGGGTGTGCAGGGATGGATGCAGCCTGGGAGGTCAACACCTCTTGCACCTCAGCTGCAGGGCAAGTGCAAAAGCAGGTTCCAAGGGCCTTAGTGAGAACCTGGCAGGATCATGACTATGGCCTGATGTGTCTGTATGCGTGCAGTCACTCAGTCATATCCGGATCTTAGTGACTCCAAGGACTGCGTAGCCCACCAGGCTTCTCTGTCCATGGGATTTCCCAGGTAAGAATACTGGAATGGGTTGCCACTTCCTTCTCCAGGGCATCTTCCCAACCCAGGGATCGAACCCTTGTCTCCTGTGTCTCCTACACCGGCAGGTGGATTCTTTACCACTGAGCCACCAGGGAAGCCCCATAGTCTGATATATAACTTTAAAATTCTCAGACATGCCTAGTGCAAGCCTCAGGCCCTGCAAATATTAGGGGCAATCCTGCCTTTAGCTTTACTAATTCAAAGGCTTTCGTAGTTTAATAAATAATAAATTTAAGGTGAATCTAATTTTGATCCTGGTGCAAAGAGAAATGGTGGCCAAAAGAAGGTTTACTGATTCTAAAAGAATAAAACATTTCCAACTTACTGGATTTGCCTTGTAATTTGGTTTGCCCTTTGTACTCATATAGCGTGATTCACCACAGGGGACATTAACAAAGTGGTTTTTATATTCTGTTTGGTTTTACTTACTTAATGAGTATTTCAAAAGTCTGTGTTTGTGCTGTTATTTTTTAATATTTATTTTGATATTTTTATGGTATGAAATGGAGAAGGAAATGGCAACCCACTCCAGTATTCTTGCCTAGAGAATCCCATGGACAGAGGAGACTGGTAGGCTGCTGTCCATAGGGTCGCACAGAGTCGGACATGACTGAAGTGACTTAGCATGCATGCATGTATATTGGAGAAGGAAATGGCAACCCACTTCTGTATTCTTGCCTGGAGAACCCCAGGGAGAGAGGAGCCTGGTGGGCTGCCGTCTATGGGGTCGCACAGAGTCGGACACGACTGAAGCGACTTCGCAGCAGCAGCATGGTATGAAATGGGTTTAAGGATTGAGGTGAAATCTCTATCATTTCACCTGTAAAAAAAAATGGATAGACCTATGAGTGCTCATGGAGTAAGAACAAAGTAGGTTCTAGTTCCAGTCACCTTTCTAGTCACCTGTTACAGTACTTTTTCTCAGTGGTCACTTGCCTGCTGCCCATTAGCCAGTCTGTGGCCTAGCTACAGAGCAGCTAGCAGCTTCGCCTCCTCAGGAAGCCCATTTCCTGACATGTTCCCTTTGGTTGTAGGATTCTAGACCATCTTCAAAGGCCTTGGTCCTGGGCTTTGTCAGAGCTTGAAAATGGGAAGGAGCAATAAATACACAGTATACGTCAATTTACAATGTTACTGTGACTCTAAAGTATACCCAGATACAATAAAAATAGACTTGGTGCTAGGCTAATGGATGATAGAATAATTTTACAAATAAAATATGAAAGAGGAATAGGTTGCTTTAAGAGAATGTATTTTGACTGGTAGTTTCCAACATGGCAGAGTGTGTTAAAGATTTTAAAGCTATTTGAGTCCTGTCGATGTTTTCGGGTTTTGTTAACCTCAAAAACAGATGTCTGAAAAGTCTTATTGTGCTTTTCTACAAATGTATAGAGGAAGAGGGTCTGCAGAGCACAGATTACCTCAGCCCTATCCTGTGAGTCTGTCTTCAGTTGTGTTCTTTATAGTCTGTGTGGTACATAAACTTTTTATAGATGGTGGGAGGAGACAGTAGCTGAAGTGAAATAAGTGTCTTACCATGAGAACTTTTATTACAACTTCCTCTGTGATTGAGCAGAATCCAAAAGGGATAGAAAACCTTTTGCCACAGAAAGCTTTTGAAGCTTTTCTGACCAATAAAAAGGTTTAATTTTGATAACCACTGGGTTTAAAAAAAAAAAGATGCTTTCTGGTAACCAGTCCACACATCTAAATGCTGTAAAATCACACAAATTTGGGTTCAGATCAAACTGTATTCTTATTAGCTTTGTGTTCTCAAAGGAAAAAGAGCATCATCCATAGATTAGAGAATAAATTTCAAACCAACAGGGATATTCTGAGGAAGAAGTAACTACAGCACAGAACCTGCATGTAATAGGTGATCAATACTAGTCATATGTATGTATGTCTGACCATGATTTCTCATTTTCAAATATCAATGCTAATAAATCATAGTACTTGGCATCTGACACATATACCCACTTTTAAAAAGCAGAGGTTAGTCTGTAAGATTACTGGAATGCCAACAAAATTAACAAATTATAATTTTATACCATGGAAATGACTATATTTTAATTAATATGTATATTAAAAGAAATGACTATAGCATTTTCCCATTTCATTAAAACTTTAATATTATCTTAATAGAAATATACATAGTCAGTAAATTAAAATCTGCAGTTTCATTCCCGTTATTTTGGAATTAAGATATTGCTTTTCTCCAACTGCTTTATTACATATTATTAAACTTTCACTTCTAACCACCTAGATTTTCCTCAGTTCTCATTTAGTAAATGAATTCTAACAGGTTCCAAAATAAACAAGTTTATTACCCTTCCTTGTCTCTTACCTCAAAAGAGCTATGGCTTTTGATTTTGCTATTCCTGTCAACAGTACCATTTTTTTTCATGTCACAAAAGCTTGAATTCCCCCTCCTCCCTTTAACTTCTTATCTGAACTGCTGCTTTTGTGTCATGAACTTTGTACACATTTTATATATATGCACACACATGTATATATGTACGATAGCTAGCATATATATGTAGAGCCAGCATATGTGTGTATACACATAAATATGCTAGCTCTCATGTAGCTAACTCACCATATATGTGCTAGCTATCCTGTGTATGTGGGAGATGGGTATAAGAAACTAGTATTCATTCAGTGGTTACTATACAAGATACACAGAAACTGTTACACATTTCAGAAGTAATTATGCCTTTATTTGAAACTTCCAATGGCTATAGGAAATAGATACAATTACTTCTATTTTACAGATAAATAAGTTCCAGAAAAGCTTTCCTTAAGTTCAAACAAAAAGGAAAAAGCTGGGGTTTCAAACTGATCCAGTCTGCTTCCAGAACTTGAAGCATCACCACCTATGTTTTCTCATTATCTATCCTATCTCTTTATCACAGTGCCCCTCATGTTCTCAAATACTTATTAACCTCTATTACATTCCCCCTCCATGTGTTTCTCTACTGTGCTTTATCCCTCCATGCAATTTACATCTCATCACGATTCATTCTCCTGAAACATGACTCCAATCTTATCATCCTTCTACTTAAAAATTGCTAATAGTCTCTTTTTGCTAATTTCCTCTGTTATCTTTCTTTCATTACTGTGTTAATCAGGGCTGTCCAGAGAAACTGATCTTACAGGCTGTGCATATATAGAAAGACATTTATTTTAAGGAAATAGCTTACACAATTGTGAAGTCCAGCAAGTCCAACTATCTACACAGTAGAAAGGCTGAACATGAAGCAATGAGCTGATTGTATAGTTAAGTCTGAAAGGCTATCAGGCTGCAGATTCAGGACAGGGTGGAAGCTGCAGATGAAGTTCAAAGGCTGTTTGCTGCAGAATCCCCCTTTGCCACACATCATTCAGCAAAATTGGGTATTTGTGGGCCCCCAAAACCGACCCAAATAATCATGATGGTGTGATCAATCATCTAGAGCCAGACATCCTGGAATGTGAAGTCAAGTGGGCCTCAGGAAGCATCACTACAAACAAAGCTAGTGGAGGTGATGGAATTCCAGTTGAGCTATTTCAAATCCTAAAAGATGATGCTGTGAAAGTGCTGCTGTCAATATGCCAGCAAATTTGGAAAACTCAGCAGTGGCCACAGGACTGGAAAAGGTCAGTTTTCATTCTAGTCTCAAAGAAAGGCAATGCCAAAGAATGCTCAAACCACTGCACAATTGCACTCATCTCACATGCTAGTAAAGTAATGCTCAAAATTCTCCAAACCAGGCTTCAGCAATACATGAACCATGAAATTCCAGATGTTCAAGCTGATTTTAGAAAAGGTAGAGGAACCAGAGACCAAATTGCCAACAGAGACCAAATTGCCAACATCTGCTGGATCACAGAAAAAGCAAGAGTTCCAGGAAAACATCTATTTCTGCTTTATTGACTATGCCAAAGCCTTTGACTGTGTGGATCACAATAAACTGTGGAAAATTCTGAAAGAGATGGAAATACCAGACCACCTGACCTGTATCTTGAGAAACCTGTATGCAGGTCAGGAAGCAAGAGTTAGAACTGGACATGGAACAAAAAACTGGTTCCAAATAGGAAAAGGAGTACATCAAGGCTGTATATTGTCACCCTGCTTATTTAACTTATATGCAGAGTACATCATGAGAAACGCTGGGCTGGAGAAAGCACAAGCTGGAATCAAGATTGCCGGGAGAAATATCAATAACCTCAGATATGCAGATGACACCAGCCTCATGGCAGAAAGTGAAGAGAACTAAAGAGCCTCTTGATGAAAGTGAAAGAGGAGAGTGAAAAAGTTGGCTTAAAGCTCAATTCAGAAAACTAAGATCATAGCATCCAGTCCTATTACTTCATGGCAAATAGATGGGGAAACAGTGGCTGACTTTATTTTGGGGGGGCTCCAAAATCACTGCAGATGGTGACTGCAGCCATGAAATTAAAAGACGCTTACTCCTTGGAAGGAAAGTTACGACCAACCTAGGTAGCATATTAAAAAGCAGAGACATTACTTTGTCCACAAAGTTCCGTCTAGTCAAGGCAATGGTTTTTTCAATAGTCATGTATGGATGTGAGAGTTGGACTATAAAGAAAGCTGAGCACCAAAGAATTGATGCTTTTGAACTGTGGTGTTGGAGAAGACTCTTGAGAGTCCCTTGGATGGCAGGGAGATCCAACCAGTCCATCCTAAAGGAAATCAGTCCTGAGTTTTCATTGGAAGGACTGATATTGAAGCTGAAACTCCAAAATTTTGGCCACCTGATGTGAAGAGCTGACTCATTTGAAAAGACCCTGATGCTGGGAAAGATTGAGGGCAGGAGGAGAGGGGGACGACAGAGGATGAGATGGTTGGATGGCATCACCGACTCAATGGACATGGGTTTGGGTAAGCTCTGAGAGTTGGTGAAGGACAGGGAGGCCTGGCGTGCTGCAGTCCATGGGGTCGCAAAGAGTCGAACACGACTGAGCGACTGAACTGAACTGAAAACCAACTCCTCCTTCTCCATCTTCTTCCTTTCATGGTGCTATTCCAATTTCTTCAATAGTTCATTCCTGCCTTTTGCCTCAATATTTAGTAAAAGACATGAATGAGTGAATGAGTAAGAAAGAAATGAAAAACACCCCTCCAAATATCAAAGTGAGTACTGTCTGAAGTCATAAGGCTTCAACAAATGTTAACCCACAAGAGGGAGGGAATATATGTATACTTATAGCTGATCCACGTTGTTGTACAGAAGAAACTTAAATACATCACTGTAAAGTAATTATACTCCAATTTAAAAATGTTAACCCAGTCAGTTATTAATACCATTAATAACTGTCCATGGTATTAAAAGTTCTTTGGCCGCTAGTGACTAACTTAAAGTCACTTGCTACTTGTATGCCTAATGATCTTGGCCATGCCACTTGGAGGCAGAGAAACATTATATTTATAAGGTATGTTGTAAGGTACACACAGACATACATATATCTAAGTCAACACACATCTCCCAGTTTTCCTTCTAGTGTTTACCAAATCCTCTTTTATGACCATCATTAAAAAATCTACAAATAATTAATGCTAGAGAAGGTGTGAAGAAAAGCAAACCCTCCTACCAGGTTGGTGGGAATGTAAACTGATGCAGTTACCATGGAAAACAGTATGGAAGTTCTTTAAAAACTAAAAGTACAGTTGTCATGATTCAACAATATCACTCCCAGGCACATATGCAGAGAAAACTCTAATTTGAAAAGATACATGCACCTCAATGTTCATAGGAGCATTACTGACTGTAGCCAAGACCCAGAAGCAATCTAAATATCCACTGACAAATAAATGGATAAAGAAGATGTGGGACATATATACAATGAAATATTAGTCATAAAAATAGAATGAAATTATACCATTTGCTGCAACATAGATGGAACTAGAGATTATCATACTAAGCAAGCCAGAGAAAGACAAATAGCATATGATACTGCTTATATGCAGAAATTTTAAAAATGACAAAAATATACTTAATTTGTAAAACAAATACTCACAGACTTTGAAAACAAATTTATGGCTATCAAAGGGGAAAGTTGAGGAGAGGAATAAATTAAGATCTTGAAATTCACATATACATACTATTGTACAGAACATGGATAAATAGCAAGATTCTGGCTTAAAGCTCAACATCAGAAAATTAAGATCATGGCATCTGGTTCCATCACTTCATGGCAAATAGGGGGAACAGTGGCTGACTTTATTTTTTTGGGCTCCAAAAATCACTGCAGATGGTGACTGCAACCATGAAATTAAAAGACGTTTACCTTGGAAGGGAAGTTATGACTAACCTAGATAGCATATTAAAAAGCAGAGACATTATTTTTCCAACAAAGGTCCATCTAGTCAAGGCTATGGTTTTTCCAGTAGTCATGGATCGGTGTGAGAGTTGGACTATAAAGAAAGGTGAGCACAGAAGAATTGATGCTTTTGAACTGTGGTGTTGGTGAAGACTCTTGGGAGTCGCCTGGACTGCAAGGGGATCCAACCAGTCCATCCTAAAGGAGATCCGTCCTGGGTGTTCATTGGAAGGACTGATGTTGAAGCTGAAACTCCAATATTTTGGCCACATGATGCGAAGAACTGACTCATTTGAAAAGACCCTGATGCTGGGAAAGATTGAGGGCAGGAGGAGAAGGGTGATGGAGGATGAGATGGTTGGATGGCATCACCGACTCAATGGACATGGGTTTGGGTAAACTCCGGAAGCTGGTGATGCACAGGGAGGCCTGGCGTGCTGCAGTTCATGAGGTTGCAAAGAGTCGGGACACGACTGAGCAACTGGACTGAACTGAACTGATGGTATACCACAGAAAATTATATTCAATATCTTATAGAAAATTATAAAATAAAATAAAAAAGAATATATAATACACATATACTATATACCAGAAAGTAATACAACATTGTAAAACTGTAATCCATAAATAAATAAGTCTCTTTTTCTTTCTCTGATAAATTCCCTGAGATCCCAAGCAGATGATTTCTCAAAAACACAAGAACAGAAATACCAATTCCTTTCAGAAAGCTCATTTCCTCTCATGGCATATACAGAAATCAGTTTTAGAATGTCAAGATTTCCATCTTGGTCATTTTTCAGGGATTTTCTTTTTTCCATTTCTAAATCATCAATTCAGTTTAACAAATAACAGTAGTAGACAATAATACATATCATTCCCTCCCACTCCCACACCTTACTTTCTGAGGAACATGATCAGCATTCAAGCTTCACCTGGGCTGTGAGCTCAGCAGCAGCCAGACCACACCTGTGGCCACTCTTTCGCACTGTAATGGCGGCCATATCTCTGCAACAGCCTGTGGGTGTCTGAGTCCTCTCTGCTCTCTGGGCGGTCCCCTTTCATCAAGGACAGCTATCACAGGGCCCACATCAGTGGGTGGGCCCCCTCAGGTCCCCTGCCCCCGCCCCCCACAACCTTCAGGCCCCAGGTGTTACTGCAGGGCCCCCACAACTTCCCTTTCCAGAACGTCTCCAGCGCTCACGGGAGCTTCCTTGGTCTCCCGGCTGTGCGCTCAATAGTTGGGCTGCGTCCCACAGGCCTGCGAGCCCTGTCCCTGCCCAGCTTTGGGACCAAAGAAAGAGCCTGGAGTCGGCTACAGAGAGGTCAAACTTACAAGTCTGAAGCAAGGTCCTGGAGGGACACCTCACAGTGTGCGGCAGAGGCCTGTGGGCAGCACCCAGCAGCAGGCTGGGGACCGGTTGTAGGTGATTGACATCTGGTTGGCTCCTTGGTTACCAGGGAAACTAGCGGAGGCCCGCCGCCCCTCACCGCCCCTTAAATAGGCTAGCAGGTGGAGATATTCTGATCTAAAGGTCAGAACAGTCATTGGCTAGGGCTGAGCCAAGTATGTAGGAAGGTCAGTCAGGTGAGTAGGGTGTAGGCTAAGTGGGTACTGATAGAAGAAGGGGCTGGCAGAGAGCAAGAGAATAGCCATCTTGGGTGGCCAGCTCATACCTACCAACGTACCTGCTCTGCCTTCTTGATCCATTTTTCATGGTATGCCTCATACATAAGACAACTGCCAAGACTTGCTAAAGTCAGTTTAGAAAAATAGAAAAGAAAGCTAAAAGAAACTAAAACAAAGGGAAAAAAATAAAGAACTTGGATGAGACAGAGACAATGTGAGAAATAAACTTTAAATAATTTGAAACTGGGAATTCTCTGGTGGTCCAGTGGTTAGGGCTTTGAGCTTCCACTGTAGGAAGGCACAGTTTGATCCCTAGTTGGGGAACCAGGTTCCTGCAAAAAAACAAAAACAAAAAACACTGAAACTTTTGAACTGAAGGGCAATGGTTTCAAATCATATTTGTCTAACTTCTTTCATGAGATATCCCTAACGGTGGAACAGGATGGGCTAGGATGGTTACAGTGAAAAATTCTGTATTTTTAAATGTTATAATCATGTCATGACTTAACCCCACACCCAATCTATGTCACAGTCACAGAATCTAGCAGAGATAATTCACTCTGGTGTACATCCTAAATGATAAATGCACTCACATATACACTGAACACAGTCATAAATGTTATGTCAGGGCCCTTTAACTATAACACTGATTTTACGAGAGTGGAAATTAAGAGGCTTACATAGTTTGTGGGGGCTTCCCAGGTGGTGCTAGTGGTAAAGAATCTGTCTGCCAATGCAGGAGACACAGGAGACTTAGGTTCAGTCCCTGGGTTGGGAAGATGCCCTGGAGGAGGGCATGGCAACTCATTCCTGTATTCTTGCCTGGAGAATCCTATGGACAGAGGAACCTGGTGGGCTACAGTCCAAAGAGTCGGATACAACTGAAGCGAATTATAGTTGCTCACACATAGCCTGTGAGCCATCAGATCTAGGTTACCTGACATCCAAGTTGCTATAGATTTTGGTATACTGAAAAAGCTCTCAGATAATCACAGGCTTTTGCTTCATTTTTCCCTCCTGTGAATCAGAATTTAGCTAGTTATTTTCCTACACCAGAAGAGTACTGTGAGGAAAGTAATAACTAAAGCACTTTGAATCCTTCTTAATAAACGAGTATGACTTAAAACACAGAAGTGCAGGTATTAACGCAAAGACTCAGTGAGGTATTATTTAAAGTCAGCTGTAACTACTATACGAAAAGTGATTCCACGTGTTAACATTCAATAAGTATAGAGAAAAGTCTTTTGGGTCTCAATCAAAATGTCCTTAAGTGCAGTGGTCCCCAACCTTTCTGGCACCAGGAACTGGTTTTGCGGAAGACAGTTTTTCTATGGGCTAGTGCGGGGAGGGGTGGGCAATGGTTTCAGGATGATTTAAGCCCATTACCTTTATTGTGCACTTTATTTCTGTCATTATTACATGAGCTCACCTCAGATCACCAGGCATTAGATCTTGGAAGTTGGGGACCCTTGTTTACATGTGTTTCAACTGTTTTAGATGAAGTTTAGATCCAAATGAAAAAAATATATATAGATTTAGGTGTACAATCTACATATGATTAATTACATGAAAGAATCAGTGAAGAAATGACAACTTCCAAATACCATAAGAATTAAGGTTTAAAATGTTTCGGAAATTATTTTAATTTTCACAAAATATATTGGTCATTTCAACTTTAAATTTCAATATTTAAGCATAATTGAACGGATTGATTTATCACAAAATAGGCATTTGAAAAACAGTCCTTATTAAATGGCCATTGCTTAAAACTTAGAAACTCTTACAGATATTCACATTTAGGAAAAAGACATTACTAATCAAAGCATCATACAACTTTTTTTGGCCTCTCAAGGTTTTAAAGCAGTTTCACAAGAAACATGATTTGGGGCACATGAGTTCTATCTTTGGCAACAAACCTACAGTTCACAATAAGATCCTGAAAAAAAAAAAAGTATCATTTCCCCTCACTTCGGCATGTTACAAACAAATAAATTTCCTGCAGTTCTTCCTATAATTGTTTACTTTTTTTCTCGTAATAAAAAAATAAAAAAGCTTATATGACAGTGTAGTGTGGGGACAAGAGGGCTGGGAGAGAAAGCACACCAGAGGTATTTATTATACAAACAATAACTTTCTGGAAATCTGCTTCTTCATCTGAATTCTAAGAATAGAGAACCACTGCTCAATGGAACTGTCTGCAAAAAATGAGTAGGTAATACTCCATAGTGTGCCGTAGAGTAGCTACCAGCCAGCCAGATGGGGCTATTCAAGAACTCAAACTTTTACAAAAGGATACATTTTTCTCATTTCATTTAATTTTCATTAATTTAAATTTAAAAAGCCTCATGTGGCTAGTGATGATTGTGGACAGTGCATAATGACAATCTATAGAGCCTCCTAATTCAATTATCTTTTGATTCTGTATAATAACATTTAATTCTAGCCATACAACCAAATAGGTTGGAAAGTTACATCTCTATAGAAATCTGTTAAAGTCAGGGTATAAAACTGACAATGGGATTTTCCTGGAAACATCTAAATTTTTATTTGGCATAAGCCAATTATTATGTGACAAAATTATTTCCTAATTAATGATGAGGAGAAATGCATTAGAAATGCTTCTCAGTGTGAGGACAGGGAATGAACTTCTCTGTTGGACAAGGGTCAAGTCATAAATCACATTTGTGGCTGTGTCACTCTGGACATGCCACTTTATTTCTTCATATTAAGGCAGGAGGTAGATGTCCTCCCCCTGCCAGGGTAAAGCAACTGGAGATTCATTCCCTGTGGACCAATACTCCAAGATGAGATTGGCAGGACAATTGAGAGGGGAGGCTGGGCCCTGTCTAGATAGAAGATTACAGACTACCCACTCCTCATTCTCAAAGACAGGAGACCTCCCTACCTAC
Organism: Cervus canadensis; assembly: GCF_019320065.1. Classification (NCBI taxonomy): domain Eukaryota; kingdom Metazoa; phylum Chordata; class Mammalia; order Artiodactyla; family Cervidae; genus Cervus; species Cervus canadensis. Next base: position 22,598,782 of record NC_057388.1, on the reverse strand, counting down.
ACATGCACAGAAAGCCTCCTTGGACGTCAAAAGGGGAATGAAGCTAAGTGATGCTTACTACCCATAGGCCTCTTTGGTAGAATCCATCTTGGCTAAGAGATCCGTGCCCACACATGGGAGGATCCTGAGATAGACCAAATATGGACTGTGAACCAGGCAAATCAAAATAACTGGCCAAAGGAAAACTGGAAGAAATGTCCCAAATAAGTAATTTAAACTGTCATGAGGGTGCAACTCAGCAATTCTCTGAGTCTGCCCATGTGTCTATCCAAAAGTACTGTACTCTTTTTCCTCCTAATAAAGACTTTACTTGTTTCACTATTTCCATATTTGTGGGAATCCTTTTTCTGCAAAGCTGAAGAGCCAGGGCCTTTTCACTGACCACTGGTCTAATGTCAGGATTTGGTCCTCTCACTGCCATGACCTGACCTCAGTCTCTGGATGGGGAACCGAAGCCCCATTTCAATCTGCTGCAGGCTGAGGTCAGAGATTAGTACCTTAAATTCTACATCAGCAAAAAAGAGCCAAAAATAAATACTTTATCTGTGTTGTTATGAGCACCAAACAGGATAATAATATGTGTTAAATATCTAGGACATTCTTTAGCATATAGCAGAACTTTAAGAGAGTGTATTTGCCTCCCCAACATTTTTTAAAAGTTAATTTAAAAAATACTTTCTATACAATCTTTATTATAGTCTGGAAGGTAATCAATTGTTTTCATTTCCTATTAGATTTGATTCTATTTCTTAAAAAAACAATTAAATAGCCACAAACAACAGCAATTAAAAAAAAAAAAGAGAGAAACATAAGTCACAAATCAAAGCAGGGCAGAGTTCAAACACTGAACAAAAGAAAAATATTCTTCACTTTGAAGGCCCTTTCTATCAAACCAGCAACTTAGAGGATTTCTCCATCCACTGTTCGTTCTGGCAAAGAAGCCATAACCTTTTTTCTTTTCCATTCTCATCTCCCTTTGTTCCCTGCTCATTTCTAAGTCTTGCCTCTGGCAATGTTGGCTCCCATCCTCCCAAGGAGACCCTGACATTTAGGGAAGAATCTCTTGGCTTCCCAGGTGGCTCAGAGGGTAAACAATCTACCTGCAACTCAGGAAACTTGGGTTCGATCCCTGGTTTGGGAAGACATCCTGGTGAAGGGAATGGCAACGAACTCCATTATTCTTGCCTGGAGAATTCCACAGACATACAAGCCTGGTGGGCTATAGTTCATTGGGTCACAAAGAGCTGGACATGACTGAACGACTTTCACTTCACTTCACTTCACTGGGGAGGCCAGGTTGCCAGTGGCTCCATGCCCCGGCAGTCTCTGCCAAATAAGTGGGAGCAACTTCCTGCTCTGTCTGGGCTATGCCCAGGCACCCATGTGCCAGCAGCTGTGTGGGGTCTGTTCTCACCATGGGCCTCTCATTCGCTGCTGAAGCATTCTTGGAAAGTCAAGTTCTAAAGCTAAACAAACAGATAAATTTTGCAACACCATGCATTGACATTTTATAGCACGGTGGTGTGGAGGCTTCAGGGGAAGTAAAAACACATCCACTATTTTTTTTTTTTTTTATGGTGATGATACATAGAACTCGTGAAATAGAGAGTCATTACCTTGCTGAGTTCTTTCTTGGTTTAAATCTTCTCTTCCTAATTTGAATTTTAGGCATAGAAGTAAAAATTTTTAAGAAGTCCATTCTTATTAAAGGATATTTTTCTCTCCTTCAGTTTTCTTTTTTCCCTCCTTCCTCTTCTTTTTAATGTTATTTTTAATTGGAGGATAATTACTTTGTGTTATAGTGATGGCTTTTGCCATACATCAACATGAATCAGTCACAGGCATACATGTGTCTTAAACTTCCCTCCCACGTCCCTCCCAATCCCACCCCTCTAAGTTGTCACAGAGCACCAGCTTTTGGTTCCCTGCATCATGCAGCAAATTCCCACTGTCTATCTGTTTGACATATGGTAATGTATATGTTTCAATACTATTCTCTCAAGTCATCCCACCCTCTCCTTCCTGCAGTGTGACCCTAAGTCTGTTCTTTATGTCTGCATCCACTTCGCTGCCCTGAAAACAGGCTCATCTGTTCCATCTTTCTAGATCCCACATATATGCATTAATATATGGTATTTGTCTTTCTCTTTCTGAATTAACTTCACTCTGTATAATAGGCACTAGGTGTATCCATCTCATTAGAACTGACTCAAATGTGGTCCTTTTTAGAGCTAAGTAATATTCCATTGTGTATGAAAATGAAAGTGAAGTGTTAGTCACTCAGTCGTGTCTGACTCTTTGTGATCCCATGAACTGTCCATGGAATTCTCCAGGCAAGAATACAGGAGTGAGTAGCCACTCCCTTCTCTAAGGAATCTTTCTGACTCAGGGATCAAACCCAGGTCTCCTGCGTTGCAGGTGGACTCTTCACTGTTTGAGCCAACAGGGAAGCCCCCCCATTGTGTATATGTACCACAATTTCTAGAAAAGAACTAACACCTATCCTACTCAAACTCTTCTAAAAACTTGCAGAGGAAGGAAAACTCCCAAACTCATTCTACGAGGCCACCATCACCATAATATCAAAATCAGACAAAGATGCCACAAACAAAAAAAGAAAATTACAGGTTAATATCACTGATGAACATAGATGTGAAAATCCTCAACAAAATTCTAGCAAACAGAATCCAACAACAGGTTAAAAAGATACATCATGACCAAGTGGGCTTTATCCCAGGAATGCAAGGATTCTTCAGTGTAGGCAAATCAATCAATGTGATACACCATATTAAGAAACTGAAAGATAAAAACCATATGATCATCTCAATAGATTCAGAGAAAGCTATTGACAAAATTCAACACTCATTCATGATGAAAAACCCTCTAGAAAGTAGGCACAGAAGGAACATACCTCAACACACACAAACTCATAGTAAATATTGTTCTCAATGGTGAAAAGTTGAAATCTTTTCCCCTAAAATTAGGAACAAGACAAGGATGCCCTCTCTTGCCACTATCATCTACTAATATTTACACACACCACCACCACCAGGCTTAGTAAACGTAGATCCATATCGATATGGCATTCTTGTCAGAAGTGATATTCACAGAGGTACTTATTTTAAAGGAGTCATAGGGTTTATTGTGGGCTTCCCTAGTGACTCAGATGGTTCTCCAAAGAAGACATACAGATGGCTAACAAGCACATGAAAAGATGCTCAACATCCCTCATTATCAGAGAAATGCAAATCAAAACCACAATGAGGTACCACTTGACACCAGTCAGAATGGCTGCTATCCAAAAGTCTACAAGCAATAAATGCTGGAGAGGGTGTGGAGAAAAGGGAACCCTCTTACACTGTTGGTGGGAATGCAAACTAGTACAGCCACTATGGAGAAAAGTGTGGAGATTCCTTAAAAAACTAGAAATAGAACTGCCATATGACCCAGCAATCCCACTGCTGGGCATACACACCAAGGAAACCAGAATTGAAAGAGACACGTGCACCCCAATGTTCATCGCAGCACTGTTTATAATAGCCAGGACGTGGAAGCAACCTAGATGTCCATCAGCAGATGAATGGACAAGAAAGCTGTGGTACATACACACCATGGAATATTACTCAGCCATTAAAAAGAATACATTTGAATCAGTTCTAATGAGGTGGATGAAACTGGAGCCCATTATACAGAGCGAAGTAAGCCAGAAAGAAAAACACCAATACACAGTATATTAACGCATATATATGGAATTTAGAAAGATGGTAACCATAACCCTGTATGCGAGACAGCAAAAGAGACACAGATGTATAGAATAGTCTTTTGGACTCTGTGGGAGAGGGCGAGGGCAGGATGATATGGGAGAATGGCAGTGAAACATGTAAATTATCATATGTGAAACAGATCACCAGTCCAGGTTGGATGCATGATACAGGGTGCTCGTGGCTGGTGCACTGGGATGACCCGATGGGGAACACATGTACACCCATGGAGGATTCATGTCAATGTATGGCAAAACCAATACAATATTGTAAAGAAAATAAATAAATAAAACTGAAAAAAAAAAAGAATCCGCTTGCAAGGCAAGAGACCTGGGTTTGATCCCTGGGTTGGGAAGATCCTCTGAAGAAAGGAATAGCTACCCACTACAGTATTCTGGCCTGGAGAATTTCAGGGACAGAGGATCCTGGCAGGCTACAGTCTATGGGTTCACAAAGAGCTGGACACAACTGAGCAACTAACACGCACACACACACACACACACACACACACACACACAGACACACACACGGTTTATTGCAGTTGTGTTTGCTCTTCTTTTCCAATCACCAGCCCTACAGTGCTACTGGAGAGTCCCCATTTGTGGAAGAACTCTCTGCTCAGACCTTCTAGTATTTTTAAGATCAGTGAAAAAATGAATTTTACTCTGAAGCTTGCAAAGCATAATTTAATCAGAATAATTAGTCAATGAATACGTCTTCAGGTAAGACTCATTATCACAGAAGCAGTGTACTGAGAAGTAAAGAAAGCTGTTGGGTAAAAAGCATAGTCTGTGTTTATGCTTAAATGTGCAAATATTCCTCTATTCAGGGATAGAAAATGCACTGCTTTCTTTAAGAACCTTTCCTGGTTTTTCACTCCCTCTTACATTTAAGAAGCACATGCTCAATTCAGTGGCAACTTGAAAACGTGTGACAGATGTACAATAAATGCTGCACCTATGCTCACACTAAGGGCTCAGAAGGAAAATTAAATCTTTCTAAGTAGGAGAGCTCAGGCAATCATTTTTTCCATACTTTCCTGTATGTGCTCCAAGCTGTGGAATGCACCAAGGAATGCATATTGAATGATTTGGTGTAGACGTTTTTTTCTTTAATTTTCTTCAGATTTTATTGCATTCACAGGGAAATATGAAATCACTAAGTTATCTTATCCATAAATGTATATTGAAATGAAATAACGTGTTTGATATTTATGGATATATTGGTTCTTTTTTTTAAAGTCCAAACAGGAACTCTTTTTCTCCCAGAGAAAAATCAAATGCAGTTAATGCCAACTATAGCACCACTTTCAAAACTCCAGGTTTGGTTTAGGCTGTAGGACTGGAAATCAAATCAAATCTTCCCTATGTGTAGCAGGGTACAGTAATGCCTCATTTATCAGGTATTGTTAAAGGCTGGGGTGCTCCATGTAAAAGAAATGCCCAGACACTTGAATTTTACTCTTCCATGTATAAATTGAAAATGAAAACACACAAAAAAATTTAAAAAATATTACATGTTGCCTTCAGATGCTATATGGCCCAAATATAATTTAATCAAGTTTGAAACTGAGCTCACTCACTTTTTAGTTATATAATTTTGACAAGTTAGTAAAATCCAGCTCAGTCATTTACTAGTTTTATAATTTTGGCAACTTAGTTAGCCTCTGTTTTCTCATCTGTCAAGCAGAGATAATTATACCTTTGTCACAGTTTGAATTAGCTAATCTATATAAAACACCTCATAAAACGCCTAACACATAGACCTACCCAGCACAGCCTCCTGGCTGGGCCGTGGATTCGGCAGCCAGACTGTCTGGCTTTGAATGTTGCCTTTGCAACTTCCTAGCAAGTAAACTCCAGCAATCTTTTTAATTTAACCTCACTATGCCTCAGTTTCCACATCTGAAATGAAGATAATAATTGTTATTGTTGTTTAGTTGCTAAGTCATGTAAGGATTAAAGAAGTAGTGCATGTAGAGTCCTTGGGGGCAGTGACCACCATATATATAATCAGTGTTCAATTAAACTATGACTGATAAATATTTTTGAGGCATTTCTGAATGATCCATCTGTGCAGAAATCTGGCAAGGGGTGTGTGTCTGTGTGTATGGGAGGGGGCTGTGAATTCTTTTGCTCTGGTTATGTTTTGGCTATATTGCTGATGTATTTCTAAGTATCAGCCATAAACAATTCTCTGAGGTAGGTAAACATCCATATATGTGTTTTTGCATTTTCTGGGTTTGTTGGTTGGTTTTGTGTTTCTGTTTTTCTTGTGAAAACATTACATCTCAGCCAAATACTGTAGAAAGACCAAGGTGGCTGAGGAAATGACAGAGCCCTTTAGGATGTGCCATTGCAGCAAAAGAGGTGGAAATTGGTATCGCTCAGGCAAGTAGTAGAATGCAACTTTAGTAGCAGATGAAATGGGTGTTCTCACACTACTATATTCAGATTTGGACAAGAGGGGTCTCTGCCTCTGTCCTTACTTCTCCCACGGAGCAAGGATTTGGGTAGGGGGTCAAAGGCTATGTCCACCTAAAGTCCACATTCTCCCCTGTGGCCCAACCTGCAGCTTTTGCAATCCCAGAATTCCTCCCCCACTGGGCTTGCTTCCAGATTATGACACTGGTGTGCACTTCCCTAGACCCAAAGGGATGCTGTGCTTGGGGAAGGACAAAGCTCAGACGCCTGACCTGGATGGGCACAGGGCAACCCCATGATGCGGAGAGGAAGTCAAAGCTGGGAAACAATAGAGGCCAGAACATTCAAGGATGAACTATGAATCTGTACCCCCTGCCCCCAAGAGTTAGGAACAGACTTGAATATTTATCTTTTCAACTGGGATACCTCTCAATATTTGAAGATTCAAAACTTGAATACACAAGTGATGGTTTTACTGTGGCTTACTTCTACGTATACGTATACATAGAAGTATAGACAAGATGGACTTTAAACCATAGTGAGATACAACAACATACTCAACAGAATGGTTAGTTATAAAAACACCGACAATACCAAATATTGATGAAGATGTGGGAAAATTCATTTTAGTGTGAATATAAAATGCTACTGTCACTTTCAATAGAGGTCTGGAAGTTTCTTATAAAACTTAACATATAAACTACCTCATGACCCAGCAATTGTACTCCAATATATTTAACCAAGAAAAGGTTTAAATATACATCCACAAATACTCTTTCATAGTAGTTAAAAACTGGAGACAACTTAATAGGAGAATGCCTAAAACAGTGGTATATTCATATAATGGAATGCTACTACAGTATAATAAAAAAGAATGAGTTTCTTACACAGGAAAATAATACATATTATACAATTCTGTTTACACAAATTTTAAAGCAGACAAAACTAATCCATGGTTTAAAAAAATCATAACAGTAATTGCCTCTGGGAAGATGGTGAAGACTCATGGGAATGATGAAACATTGTGGGACAAAGCCAACGTGTATGTGTGTGCTGGAGTATAAGAGCCTATTTCTTGCAGATTGGGGAGGTAGAAATTCCTGGAGCTAGGCTGTTTTTCCCATGGTGAGACGAGGATCAAGATTTGTAATTCTATCAAATATCATGGATTACCAAGATGCTGTCTTCCAAGAAAGCGGCAAAATATGAGTAGAACAGCCTGGTGCAAGTAGAGAGGCCCTGTCTCAGCTCCAGGGCTGTGGAACCATGACAAAGTACAGCCTTCACCAGGGGATCTTAAGCAATGAGAAATTCAGAAGAAAGAAACATGAACTGAACACAGGAAAGACTCCTTGAATGGACTATCTTCTGTGAGACTCAAGGGTTTTCAACATGAGTTGGAAAGGGTAAACACTCAAATGGACTGAGACTGAATTTTATACTGTTATGGTAAATGAGGTCTCAATCAAAACAGAAAAAAAAAATAAGTCATGTTTTGAGTTTGTGTTTAAAAATTTAGTTCTGCTTTAGAGGGATTAGGCTCATGTGTGTGGCCCAGAAGGTAAAAAACCATGACAAACACATGAAAGTTTTACAGAAGTCAATGTCAACTAAATATAAAGAATATTTCCTAAGGGAACTATAAAACTAGAAGAGGTAATGTGTTCATCAGCTAATACACATGTTCTGGCTCAGTTAAAATTTGATATTCTCTTTGCAAATTAATAAATGGTATTCTGAGACATTAACACAAAAATAAAAACAGAATGAGTTGCTTTTGTGAATTTACCTAAACTGATGTAGTCCTTCAGAATAATTGTGTTCCTCTTATTGTGAAAATCATTTAGCAATAAATATATACATCAAATCATCACATTGTACACCTTAAGCCTGCACAATGTTATATGTCAATTATATCTCAATAAAGTTGGAAATAAATAATTATTGGATTTTGGGGGGTAGATACAATAGCCTCCAGCACCTTACTGCTGCTTGGTATGTTACGATAAAAGCAAGTTGCAGGCAAAATTCTGCCACACATTAACAGGCACACTCACGTCAGGAATACAACCTGCAAACTTGACGAAGTTTCTTTGTTCTTTAGGGCACTCTTGTAATGAAATTAAATAAGACGGTCCCATGAGGCAAATGTGACAACATTTCAGTAGCAAAGTTATTTTAGTCTGCTAGTCAGAGTAAGCACACAGCCCTAGGTGTAGGGTACCAGTTTGAATAACTGAGCTAATCCAAGACTCTTATACCTCTTTTGACCAAGAGCAGAGTGAGAAGCCCATGTTGTTTCATACAATACTCATCTCATCACAGGAAAAAAATCACTGATAACTTTCCTTGGGCTGATTATCATACTATCTGACATTTAGCAGGGATCAACACTTAGGACCACTGAATTGAGTATCACCATAATTTTATAGTGCAGAATTCTGATGAAATTTTTCCAAGCAGTAGTTAAACATCCCTGGGTGCGTAGTCTTGATTAGGACTCTGTAAATTAATGTTATCTCTAGGGCATAGATTAAAACTAACATGCACACTTATACCACTTTATTTAAACTAAAGTAATCTCAGATAATTTGCAAAAAAATAACATTTGCCTCATGAAGCCATGAGTCCTCGTTAATGTAAGTGATCAGGCAAAGACTATGATCAGTGTAATGGTCTTTGCCACTGGAGAAAATTCCTTCACTGAATTCTTTGGGCCTTCATATTATTCTAATATTCTCTGTTTTTATCCAATATCACACATTTAATTAGTGGCAAAACTAGGAATGGAAACTGGTTATCCTTTTGATCAGAGTTTCTTCTTCAGATTTAACAAGTTTCTTGACACATTCATAGTAATTTCGGATTCAATCTTATAATTCTAACATCTACCGCTTTTCTTACTGAATAATATTTAAATCTTTATTATCAAGATCATTTTTTGTGATTTTTATGGTAAAATTTATAGTCTTAAGTTTTTTTTTTCTGAAGACTAATGGCAAATCATACTTTATATGAAAAATGTATAACAAATATGGTATTAGCCACCTCTAAAATGTTAAATAAGAATTACTCTTGACATTCATTAAAGTTACAAGTGAGGCTTTCAGTTGCTCTATAGCTCCTTATTTATACAGTAATTAGGGATATTTTTAATTTGTCAGAAATGCCATATAAAATATCAATATATCTTACTTTTCTTAAACATTATAAGCTATGAATTCCAATATGCCCAAATAAGTTAAAATATTAAAATAAGTGTATTTAGTCTATGTTGTTACTTTTATTTTATCTTTAATATTTATTTATTTGGCTGTGCTGGGTCTTGGTTGCAGTCTTCCCTCAATGGTGGCATGTGGGATCTAGTTCCCTGACCAGGTATTGAACCAAGGCCTCCTGCATTGCAAGTGCAGAGTCTTAGCCACTGGACCACCAGGGAAATCCCTCTATGCTAATCTTAAAATGCAAAATTAATAAGCATGTATCCTAAATTTCAAGATATAAGGAAAAATAAATATTAAGGCTGAAGGGCATCCTTGGTAAAGTCACCATTTCATTCTGTTTCAGAGTGAAATTAAAACTATCTCTTTCTTTCATTCGATAAAAACTATTGTGTTGGAGAACCAAGCTTCAAATTATCCTACAGTAACCTTCCCATCGCCCTACTGTGGAGCCTTTCTTCTTTTAGTCACCACCTCCCAGTTGCAGGGAATGTGGAAACCAACAAAAGGAACAAACTGTTCTACAGTGTCGGAACTGGTGGTTTCATGGAAACTTAACAGGATGCTTCCTGCTCCTAGCTGCCCCTATATTCTCAATGAGGACAGCTGAAAAAAAAAAAAAAAGGCCAAAACAAATGTTTCCTTTCTGGGGTTTTGAGGCCTCCACTTTCAGTTTAGAAATAAAGGCACACATTTAGTGTGTTGGTCGGCTGCAGCAGAAACTACCCCTCAGGGTTTGAAGAGTTGGACATACGATGAATTTAAAGTCCAAAAGCATTTTTTCCTAAGAAATACACTTTGATAGATTGTTGATTAAGAGGTCTAATTTAATTACAACATATCAGGTAATGTGGAAAATGCATTCACATCTTAATGTCTGTGTGTGTGCTAAGGCGCACAGCTGTCTCTGACTCCGTGACCTGTGGACTAATAGCCCGCTAAGCCTCTCCGTCCATGGGGATGCTCCAGGCAAGAATACTGGAGTGGGTTTCTATGCCCTCTTCCAGGGTATTTTCTCTGACCCAGAGATCGAACCTGCATCTCTTACATCTCATGTGTTAGCAGGCGGGTTCTTTACCACTAGCACCACCTGGGAAGCCCCATGATGTCTGTATAGGTGTTCAAAATAGATATTCTCCTACAATGTACTTCAGCAGAGTAAGTATAGACTGTGTTGTTCTTGAGGATTGAGGCCTCGTGTTCATCTTTAAAACCCAATAGCCCAGCCAGGAGATAGGTGGATGACTGTTGAACTTGGACAATCAATCAATGTCTTAAAATGACAATGGTCTGTACAGATATAGTGGTCCAGAGAGCTGGACTGGCTAATGGTCAGAAAAACTGAGATTCTCCTTCTAATTTTATGTCCTGCTAAAAAGCTTCACTTGCCTCATTTATGACTTGGAATAATGATGTTTGTCTACTTAACACAAGATATTATTTTAAGGCCAAAGGGGAGTTTATGTTTGCTTTAAAACTCTATGTGCTGAATTGCTATAAAGGGTTATTATATTCTCTTCATATATTCTATTGGTAGAGTTAGTTACCTTTAGCATTTCTGGGCAAAATAAAGAATGTGTTGCTTAATATCCCTGAACCCAGTAGATGAATCCTAGCAGCCAGAGCTCCTCAACAGGATCACATTTTACAAACTGAGGTATAACTTAAGTACAATAAGATGCATGGCTTTTAGGTGTACAATTTAACGATTCTTAGCAATTGTATACACTCATGTGATTACTAATTAAATAAGGCATAAATCATTTTGACTAACGTGGAAAGTTCTTTTCTGCCCTTTACCAATCTCTTCCTCTTCACCATCAGGGAACATCTAATCTCCATTACAGTAGTTCAGTTTTCACATTTTAGAATTTTATATTAATGGAAAATACAGTATGCACACTTATCTTGCTCAATATAATGTAGCTGAGGCTCATTCTGTATCAGCTCTCTTTTATTCATTGCCATGTAGAATAATGATATATTTATATCATTATGTTCATCCATTTCATCTGTGGAAAGACATTGATCATTTTTAGACTATTTGAATATTATTTTAAAAAAATCTTTATATATTATTTCTACAAGTTCTTGTAAGATGCTAATTGTGAATACTTTCTCCCATTCTATGGCTTGATTCTTCATGTGATAATTTTTGTTGAGGAAAATTTAAAAGTTTTTATAAAGCTCAGTTTATCAATTTTTTATTTTAAAATTAGTACTTTAATAGAACAGACTTTTGGACTCTATGGGAGAAGGTGAGGGTGGGATGATCTGAGAGAACAGCATCGAAACATGTATATTATCAAGGGTGAAACAGATCACCAGCCCAGGCTGGATGCATGAGACAAGTGCTCGGGGCTGGTGCACTGGGAGGACCCAGAGGGATGGGATGGGGAGGGAAGTGGGAGGGGGGTTCAGGATGGGGAACACATGTAAATCCATGGCTGATTCATGTCAATGTGTGACAAAAACCACTACAATATTGTAATTAGCCTCCAACTAATAAAAATAGTTGGGAAAAAAAAATTTAAAATAAAATTAGTACTTTTAAATTTCTAATGAATTTTTGCCTATATAAGTTTGCAAAGCTATTTATTTCATTTTCTTCCTCTAGGAATTTTTAGTTTTAGCTTTTACATTAATTGGGCTGACAGTTCAACTCATTTATGCATGGTGTAAGATTTGGGTCAAGGTTTATTTTTTTTCCCATATGTTTATCTGTTTTTCTTGTGCCACTTGTCACAGAGATTTTCTTTTCTCCCAATAAATTAAATAGCTTTAGCATCTTTTCAAAAAGAAATTAACTGTGTATAATTGGGTCTATTTCTGGACTCTGTTCGGACCCATTGATCTATTTATTACTATGCCAATACCAAATGGCATACTTTTTCATATACTGTATCATAACAAGACTTAAAGTCAGATAGTTAAATCTTCCAACTGTTCAATTTTATTGATGTAGGCAATGTATCTGAAAACATTCTGAAAACCTATGCCTTCAAACAGGAGTGTTTGGTCCATTTATATTTAATTGTTGGCACTGAATTTAATCTTACCATCTGTTTTATTTCTATTTGTCCCAACAAGTTTTTTGTTCTCCCTTTTCTCTGATTGTTTGGAACAATCAAATATTTTCAAGTATTTTATATTGTCCCCCATAATTATTTTTTTAATCTATGCTTCATTGCTTTATAATTTTTGTTTCTACTTTATTAGACTAGGACATGTATTCCATATGATTACTTCTTGAATTTGAACTTTTCATCTATATTAGATCAGTAGAAGAGATATTTGATTATTTGACACCAATAATTTGTATTCTAAACTCAGATTATAGAGATAGTGGAAAGATATTTTCAGACTGAGTACAAGAAAAGGCAAGGTAGTTCTCACAGTAAGAGACAAGAAGTACAGGCGCTCCAAATACTGAGCAGACTGGATCTCCATTTATATTACTTGTACTGAGGAGTAATGTATGTATGTACTATATGTATTTTTAAAATTTATCTCATTTTAGACTTTAGACAGGTGATTCAACTCAATGAGGCTTAATCTAAAGACTGTGGTGCCTGCTTGATGCTACCATGATTTTGAAAGAAAACTGCCTCACATGAAGAAAAAATGTATTTGACTGGAAGCTTCCACATTTCTAAGACTTTCCATTTACATTCTGTTAAGATAAAAAGTGACTTACTTTTTTTTTCTCTTTTAGTTTTCCACAGTTCATTCATTCATTCATTCATTCACTTAAGAATCAGCTCAGCTTGCTATGAACATCACCATGACTGCTGAGGAAATGTTGAGTCAATTCCTAAGGAGAAGGCCAGGAACAGTTAATGTTTCTTTTTTGTTCCTTCAAAGCAAAAGGAAGCCTGGCCTAAATTAAGCTGGGAGTGCTTTCTTGCAAAGCATACCAAGCTTTATGGGACTTCAAGCTCAGCATTTTAGGCACAGTATTTCAAACTAAATCACAAGAAAAAAAAAATGCACCAGTATATTACTTCTTTTAAACAATTCAGCATGGTGTAATTTTTTCTTTGGAAATGGAATACAGCTGCTTCCTGGGTCGTGATTATGTTTGAGGATCTTTTGGTAAACTGAGGCTTTCCTAAAGTATCACCATTAAAACACGTAAAATATAAGTCTTGCTATATTAAACACTTATTGAGCTATAGGAAAATAAAAAAGAGTGAATTTAAAAACAAAGAACAAAATTCCAACTTTTTAATGCATATTCTTATTAGCTTTCAAGTGCAACATCTTGTTTTTAGACCATTAAGAACAATTGAAATCAGATTTTTATTTTTAAGTGAAAGAACACTCTTGACTAAATAATAATTCACAGTGTAAGAAGAAAGAGTTCTATGAACTTCTTCAAGTGTTTAAATACAAATGCCTTTCACAACTAAACTTTTTCTAAAACATTTCCTAGCTTAAGAGGAATCAACAGTCTTTTTTATCTTATTCTTTATCTTACCGAGAGTTTTACCATCATGCAGATTATCTTATTTTTTGTGGTTTATTTTTATTCCTTATTTTTTACCTTTGCTTTCTTCCCCCTCCATGCAAACATAATAGATACCCGTTCAGAAAAAATAAAGCTATAGAGAAAGTCCCCAAACCACAGGCTTTAATATATCACTTTATGAAACAGAGCCTGTTAATATCTTGGTGGACTTTATTTCATACTTCTCCTATATATTCATTTTAATACTAAACATGTATGCATATACATATAAATTCACAGTGATATTTCTCTTACCCTGCTCCTCCCTCCACTCTAGCAACCACCTACTTGTTAGAGAAATAGGTAAGGGGGATTAAGAGGCACAAACTTCAGTCACAGAATAAAAGTCATGGGTACAAAATGTACAGCCTCAGAATAAAATTTAAGAAAAAAATAATAGATATGAATATATATTTAATAAATTCATAGTACACTTTCCAAACATGTATTGTTTTATAACCTAAACATTATTTTAAGTAGGATTCAAAAATATTACCTAAATATAGATTCAATTAGACATTTATATCCATTCCACTGACTGTTCCATAAACTCACCACTAACTTCTAACTCAATGTGCAGTCCTCATTCCTTGTTTTACTTGACCTTTACTAGACATTGCGGATCCCTTCCTTTTCTTGAACCACTGTCTTTATTTGGCTTCCAGAGCCTCTTCTGATTTTGTTTTCTGGCTTCTTCTTCTTGGTCTCTCTCCCCCCACCCCACCCCCTCTCTTTTTTGGCCGCACTGTGTAACTTGCAGGATTCTAGTTCCTTAACCAGGAATTGAACCTGGACCCCAAGCAGTGAATGCACAGAGGTCTAACCACTGGACAACCAGGGAATTCCTTTGGTTTCTCTGACTTCTCCTCAATTTCAGTCTTCAAACATTTGTAGTGTTATTAGGCCCAGTCCTTTCACCTCTTCTCCTGTCTTTCTAAACCTGTACCCTTTGTGTTCATATATAATCCAATGCCTGTAAATACCATTTCATTGTGGCTGCTGTTTAGTTGCTAAGTCTTGTCTGGCTTTTTCATGACCCCATTGACTGTAGCCCACCACTCCTCTGTCCATGGGATTTCCCAGGCAAGAATACTGGACTGGGTTGTCATTTCCTTCTCCGAGGGATCTTCCCAACTCAGGGATAGAATCCAAGTCTCCTGATTGGCAAGTGGATTCTTTACCACTGAGACACCATGAAAGCCCTAAATACCATTTACAGGATGGCGTTGCCCGATTATAATCTGCATCCTGGATTTCTCTCAATTCCTGGTTGATATATACAAGTGACTGTTTGACATCTCTATCTGGTGACTTCATAGGCATCTCAAACTTAAGATTCAAAACTTCAGAGTTCAAGTTCAAATCTGATTGATAGTATCTGCCAAACTCACTCCTCTTTCCTAATATCAATAAATAACTCCATCCTTCCTGTTATTCAAGAAATAAGTCTTGAAGTCATCTTTTAGCTATTTTACTGCAGCCCACATCTGATTTAATAAAAATGCTGTTGTCCTTCCAAATAAGCCCCAAATTTACCACTTCCCACCTCCACTATTCCATTCAGGCCCAAACCCCTTTATAACTTGCTTAGATAACTACAGAAACCTTACAACTGGTCTTTTTCCTTCCATCTTTAGCTCATTCTCATCTATTCTCAACATAGCAGCTAGTGTAATCTTATTATAACGTAAGACAAACCACGTTACCTGTTTCTTCTAAAATGGCCCAATTCTTCATCGGCACTTCCTTTCCTCTCTGACCTTACCACCTGAGTCCTTTTGCTCAATCCCCTCTGCCCATGCTGACCCCTTGTTGTTCTTCAGGGGCTTTAGTATCAGCTGTTCCATCTGTGTAGGATCCTGCTCTTCCAGATATCTATGTGGTTTATTCTCTCATCTATTTCACATCTTGATGGAAATTTCACTCTCTCAGTGGCTCCTTCCTCAGCTTTCCCAATTCCCGCCTTTGTTTTTCTCCTTAGTGCTAACATGCTGTGTTAGCATCATTACTACTGCTTCTCTCTCCAGCTAGAATGTAAGCTCCTGGAGGGCAGGGACTTTTCGGTCTATTTCTATATGCCCAATTTATACAGTAGTTCCTAGAATATTACACTTAAATATTTGTTGAGTGAATGAAGAAATAAATGAAGTCACATCATTATTTGTAACTACTAACAGTGTCTCATTACATGGATGAACGGCTAATTTTTTCAACCAACTCTGGATGGGTGCTTGTTCTGTTTCTTTCTATTTCTTTATTATTATTAGCACACTATATTAACACTGATGACATCTGAGTGTTTCTTTAAGGTAAGTTTCTGGAAGTAGAACTGCTGATTTACAGGACTGCCACAGTTATAAGAGCTCTAGTTATGTGACTATAATAGTCCTCCAGAAAAGATGCAGATCACACTCTTGAACAGTACATGTGAGTATCCTGAAAGTACCTGTGAGTATCTTTAGTCCAGTGCATTGCCTATAGTGAGTCTCATTCTAATGCTTTCCACTATGATATTATAACTTGACACAGTATCTCAGTGGCATTCATGAAAATTAAATAAATAAGTCAAAGTTAAAAACCGATAAAATTTCTCACAAGCCAAGGTGGGAGATGCGCTCATCTATCTCAGCCGAGCACACAGCTTTCACTAGCAGCTGTGTAGAGTCTTCTTCGACTGCGCAGGACATTTCCTCTGTTGTTGCGGTTTAGTCACTAAGTCCTGTCCGAGTCTTTTGTGACCCCACGGACTCTAGCATGCTAGGTTCCTCTGTCCTTGGAATTCTCCAGGTAAGAATAATGGAGAGGGTTGCCATTTCCTTCTCCAGGGGATCTTCCCGACCCAGGGGTTGAACCCACATGTCCTGCATTGGTAGGCAGGTTCTTTACCATAGAACCACCAGGGAAGCCTGGAAGTTTCCTACAAATTCCTCAAATCAAGCTGACTTTTCACATCCATATGTATTTTCTTTCCATTCACTAGACTTTGATTGTACTTGGCTGCTGTGTCACCATTTCCTAGTAAGAACCAAAAACAGGACTGATAATAAATTTTTTTTCTTTTTTTTCCCCAGAGAAAAGCAAAAAACAAATAAAACTCACCTCAGCTAAAATAATCTTTACAAAGAAAGCCAGTGTGGCTTCTCTCTGTCGTTAGATCTTCAGTGAATTCCTAGATACAGTTGGATCTTCCCATCCCTTTAGCGGAGGTGTAGGATGGTGGGGACTGTACAGCTATTCAGTGGGCCTAACACAAGTCTTTGTAACTAAAGCATATTTGCTTTGGCTGCGATTCTGATTGTCCTTCCCGTGCCCTTGTCAGATTTTTCTGACTACATTCATAAAATAGGGAGCCAGTCTCTTGGTGCATATTGAATTCCTCTACGTGCTAACTTGTGATTTTAACGAAGTTCTCTTCATCTCTAAAACGTGCTCTGCCGTGCCTAGTCTTCTAATTATCCGGAGATACTTTTTTATTCTTATCTAGATATTAGATATCAGTGTAGTTCATATTTTATGTCGACTCTATAAAAAGTGAAGTGAATGTGTTAGTCACTCAGTTGTGTCTGACTCTTTATGACCCTGTGGACTGTAGCCTGCCAGGTTCCTCTGTCCATGGGATTTCCCAGGCAAGGATACTGGCGTTTCCATTTCCTTCTCCAGGGGATCTTTCTGAACCAGGGATTGAACCCAGGTCTCCTGCATTGCAGGCAGATTCTTTACTGTCTCAGCCACCACGGAAGTCCATTCTATAAGACAATGGCCTCAAACTGCATTTTAATAAATGTGTTTCTTCCTATAACTTTAGATATGGAAGTTAGTTACTATGGTTAAAAGTAATAATTAGTATGTGGTTGAGACACTATAGGGAACAGTAGAAAGAAAACACAACTCTGTGCTTTTCTTTTTTAAGGAAAAGGAATACATTTTTCCTAAAGCAGCTTTCCCCAAACTTTTTCACTTCTACCTTTAAACTATTAATTAGAAAGTATTGTCAACCCCAAAGAGCATTATTTTGTGGGTTATAACTGTCAATACGTGCCATATTCAAGCCTAAAATGGTTGGATTTTTAAAATATAAATTTACTGGTTTATTTAAAGACAGAAGGAGTAAACCAACCATGCTAAGAGAAAGAACATATTTTTATGAAAATAACTATTTACTAAAAAAGACTTTTGCTAGAAAAGTGACTTTGCTACACATTTAAAATAATGTCCTTAATATATGAGATAATAGATGACAGCTGGGTTCTCCACCAGCTTCTGCATGCAACCTGTTGCACTATCACACATTGTCTCACTTCTGGAAAACCCCAACGCACACTTGTGAGAGTAGGAAAATTTTTTTAAAAAATCTTAATGTTATTGTGAAAATAGTTTTGACCTCATAGACTTCTGAAGAATCCCCTAGGGGTCCTCAGAACATGGGTTGTCCTCCAACCAAAGGTCAGCATGTTCCAGAATATTGAAAGAGTGTAATATAGGTCAAAACTTGGCAAGGTGGAATTAATTATCCCTGGTTTATATATAACACCTAAATCTGAAAAGAAACTTTTAATATGAAGTATGTTAAAATTTTAGTAACATTGGCTCACTTTTGATGGGCTAAATTCCTTGGTTAACTGATTCATGCCTTCATCTACATTATGAAAGGATTTTTTTTTTTTTTTTACTTTCTTTATTATCTTGCTTACACAGGACATACTGCCTCTTCAGGACAATTTTCTGTGTTTTATGTTTACTTTCTTATGTCTTTGATTATTTAATTAAGCAGAAACAAACAAAAAAGGATAAAGATTCCTCAGCTATTAAAGAACTAAAGTTCTTAGACCGATATTATCTTCTAAATTTGCTGTTAAAATCTTTTACTGTCACTTTGATTAAATGGGACTTGCCTGATGGCTCAGTGGTAAAGAATCTGCCTGCAATGCAGGAGGCCCAGTTTTAATCCCTTGGTTGGGAAGATCTTTTGCAGAAGGGACTGGCTATCCACTATAGATATTATCTTCTAAATTTGTTTTTAATATCTTTTACTGTCACTTTGATTAACTAGGTAACTAGAAATCATTTCTCAGATACCTATATTCTATTTTCTCCAAGTATCCAAATAAGCTGTGACCACTCTTTTGCTTTTGTTTTCCTGAAAACTGTCCCTGAATTGAGGAAAGAATGAAAATATTTTCAGGATATATTTTACACCCAGAACTATTTTTGAGATTTCCCAGAGGTCTCCCGAGAAATTACAAAGCTTTGTTCTATCACCTAGTAAAAAGAAATATGAGACAACTTTACATTTATTTGATCTATTGCTATTGGAAGAGTCGCATAGAAAAGTTATCAGTTCGGAAGAGACACTCAGCCTTTTCTAGATAATGTATGTGGGGGTGAAATGCTGTTAATGTAAATATTTCAGAAACATGGGAAGTCCCTGGAAATTTGTCAGTGTCCTTTTTCTCCATAATATGGTTTTACCCCTAAGGAGAACAACTGATCAAAATTTCTATAAAATAGTTATATGCTATACCCCCATAGAGAATTTTACTTTCTTTTGTTTGATATTATTGACTATGACGATAATATTATCAACTATGGTGATAAAATAACAAAGGCCATTAAGTCTCTAAACAGTTTTATTTTACTCTAATTCTTACCTGAAGTCCCTGCCGTAAGCTACAGGGCAGAGTTGTGTCATGGACAGAAAAGGTCTCTGAGACTTTAAATGATTGACATTTCAAAGAATAGACTCAAGTGCAGGCTTTGAAACTGACATCACACAGACAACTTTCACACCACACTGCTAGACGGCTTCATGAAGTCAGACCACTAACCCAAGACTTGCTGAAATAAGCATTTATTTCCTAGAGCTGAATATGAAAAGTGATGAAGGTAATTTTATTGTGATTATTTGTTTGGAATACAGTTGGTATAGTTTTAAGTTTCTATTTTCTGGACATATAAATAAGCCCTTTCTTTTTCTTAAGCTACCTATAATGCATTATAATGCATACAATTTAGTAAAATCTGCATTTAAAGCAGAAATATGGCATTTATAAATAATATTTAGTTCTTACTGACCACCTGTGTTAGTTTCCTAAGATTTCCATAACAAATGACCACAAAATTGGATGACTTAAAATGACAAAAATTTATTCTCCACAGAATAAATGAGGGCAGGAAGTTTAAAAATAAAAGGGTTCATTCCTTCTGAAGACTCTGAGGGGAGAAGCTGTCCCAGGTCTTTTAGTTTCTAAGAGCAGTTGGCAATCCTTGGTGTTCCTTGGTTTGTAGACCTATCACTTCAACTCTGTCTCTGTCCTCACACTGCCTTCCCCTCAAATTATCTGTGTCTCAAATCTTCCTCTTCTTTCTCTTATAAAAAACATCAGTCATTGGACTTAGGGCCCACCCTAAATCTAGGATGATCTTGTCTTGAAATTCTTAATTAATGATTGACACTTCAAAGAATAAACTCTTGGGTACAGGCTTTGAAGGTGAGCTCACATAGACAACTTTCAAACCAGAGTGTCATAAAACCAGGCCACTAGTCCAAGATCCAGTAGAATAGGCATTCATTTCCTAGGACTGAATGAGAAAACTTAATTAATCTGCAAAGAGCTTCTTTCCAAACAGTGCACATTCACAACTGTTAGAACTGTGAGGTATTTGGGGATGGCGTGGGGCAGGCAGACGCAATTCGACCCACTTACCCCCTCTTTCAAGAATTCAGAAACTTAGTATGGCTCCCTACCTTTCATGAAAATATTTGCATAGCCACAACAAGAATCTTTACTCCAAGATTTTTGCCTAGGGTGTTGTATTAGAGACTGAAACTCTTTTAATCAATCAGGTGTGACAAGCTGCCTTTCAGGGGAAAGAAAAGTATAGAGCCAATGCCTCCAAACTTCTCCTAAGAAAATTGGTCCAATACCTGGCTTACAGGGTCCCAGCCTTATCCTAAAGCTTAGTAAGTAAGTTCTTGGCAGACTAGGAATCTTGAAAAATGTGGGGGACTTCCAGAAGATAGGAATTCACTTCGATGTTTAGGTACTGCCAGTAAAATCTGGTGGAGTGAGATTCTTGGGCTTGGCTTCCTGGCCTTGGGATAGAAGAATAGAGGCCTTTAAAAACACAAAATCTGAGATTCCTTATGAAAATATCTAGACAGAGGTTAATTTACAGCCTTTGTAGCTGCTCAGTGCTGTATGTATGACTCAGAAAATGCAAAGCAAACTCAAAGAGCCTTTATGATACATTAACACTCTCGTTGCACTTGGGTAAATAATCAGGTCAAATCTAATTGTGCCTTTTTTATGCTCAAGAATAATCTTTGAGATTACTACAATCACAAGATGAATGAACTGTCAGATATTAAAGACTTTGAACAGGCAAAAAGATGACATGGTGTTCTGTCTAGCACACCCTTGGGTTATCTGCATTTATTATCTTTCAGCAAGTTTATAACTTTGTAATTTGTAGAAATGGGTAGCAATGAACATTATTCTTGTTCATAGAAAGTTAAATTGTCTAGTACACCTCCAAGAATTAAGTTTTTCAACACATTCACTTCAGCAAGTAGCTTCTGACTACACATATCTGTGCTCTCTGGATTCTTTACTAACATGTTCTAATATTTTATTGGTTTCCTCATTTACTAACAAATTAAATAAAATGCATACATGTCTTGTATTTTAGAAATGAACAATATATAATATTTGTATCTATTAGAGCTATTTGCTACTGAGAAAAAAGTATTAATAAAAGCTCAAGAAACTGTGAGATAGCTATGTGGAAAAACTGCATAAATTTATTTATTTATTGTTAATCTCCTTTGGTACAGAAGCTTTTGAAGAACCTTGGTATATAGATTTGTACTTGTACATAAAGGTCCAGTACAGAGTAGTGCTTAAGAGCCTGGCAAGCCAACATACCTACTGTATCGTTCACCAAATTACTTAAAATTTCCAGACCCGTTTCCATTGTTTAAAACAGGGTTCATCTGGAAAACAGTCCTATACCTCAGAGTTCATCTGAGGAATTAATAATTATAAATTAAGAGCTTAGTACACTGTCTGGAACATGAAAAAACTATTACATAGTTATTCATGAACATGTTGATTTATTCTGTGCTTCAAAAACTAACATTTATCCCTGTGTATGTGTGTACTCAGTTGTGTCTGACTCTGCAACCCCATGAACTGTAGCCTGCTGGGCTCCTCTCCCCATGGGGTTTCCCAGGCAAGCATACTAGAGTGGGCTCCCATTTCCTTATCCAGGGGATCTTCTTGACCCAGGGTTTGAACATATGTCTCCTGCATCTCCTGTAATGGCAGGATGATTCTTTACCACTGAGTCACCTGGGAAGCTAACATTTATCCCTAATTAGTAATGAATATATTGTCTGCAATACATTCTTATTGAATTCATTCAGTGTCAGTGAGGTATTTTTCAAATCTGTAGTCACAGAAATACTAATGCCTAATCACTACATAATGAAAACTAAGATTTCTGTGAATCATGTGTTTATTAGAAGACAAAAATAATCACATTGAAACAAACTATAGTTAGAACTGAAATTTAATAAAAAAAAATCTTGGCATTTCTTTAACTCCTATGATAACATAGAAATAGTCAAGAAAGAGCATAAGGTTAATTGCTAACTGCTATTTAACAACATAGCCTTCCTTTCTTTGTACTGCACTCCATCAACTCCTTTCAGCCTAAAGACACTGTTTTTACTACAAACTAAAATACAAAGCCTGTACTTTGAATATTTTACTGTCAATATTAAAAGAGAGTTTGTGCATAATACTCATTTTGGAGGCCTGAATTCTTCATTAGTATATCATTTGGAATTTAATTAAATTTATAATTATATAGATTCACAAACTTGACATAAATTCAGCTGTTTCACAGATGTGGAAATGCTTTAGTTTGGAAGACTTACCCTATCATATTGGCATGAGGTATTCTGATAATAAACACCTATATAAAATGAAAGTTAAATAAAAATCTCCAAATGGCTTGCCAGAAAGCATTAATATATGCTGTCCCCTTTTTTCAACTATTGCTAAAGACAATCAGATTGGTTTTACAGCTTTCTGATAGCTTTGAAAATGTGCACCTTAATGTGCAATGAGCAATGTAATGCTTTGGCGGGGGTGTTATTTGCATGTTTTCAAGATTCCCATGTAACTGCAGGCTGACCCTCAGAATACTCCTAAGCCACTCATCAAATTGGAGTCTAGGTAGAAACACAGAGGCAGCTGCTTTCAGCTTGTTAATCACACCATCATGGCATCATTGTTCAATGGACATGAGTTTGAGAAAACTCCAGGAGATGGTGAAGGACAGTGAAGCCTGGTGTGCTGCAGTCCATGGGGTTGCAAAGAGTCGGACATGACTTAGGGACTGAACAAAAAGAAATCAAATATAATCTCTATAAAAATAAGTAGTCTAATTAGTCTGCATTCCAAATGCTTAAGAAGTATGATAAGGTGATACATGTAGAAAAGAAAAGTCAAGCAAGTTGAATTTGGCCTTTTTCTCATACAGTCAAGGACATTTTCCAGTTCTCATCTAATTCTACCAATTAGTGGTGTTTGAAGCACTAAGAAGAGGTGGCAAGAATACACAGAAGAACTGTACAAAAAAGATCTTCACAACCCAGATAATCATGATGCTGTGATCACTCATACTCACCTAGAGCCAGACATCCTGGAATGCAAAGTGAAGTGGGCCTTAGGAAGCATCACTACGAACAAAGCTAGTGGAGGTGGATGGAATTCCAGTTGAGCTATTTCAAATCCTAAAAGATGATGCTGTGAAAGTGCTTCACTCAATATGTCAGCAAATTTGGAAAATTCAGCAGT
This sequence comes from Cervus canadensis, assembly GCF_019320065.1. Classification (NCBI taxonomy): domain Eukaryota; kingdom Metazoa; phylum Chordata; class Mammalia; order Artiodactyla; family Cervidae; genus Cervus; species Cervus canadensis. The sequence goes on along the minus strand of NC_057388.1, from coordinate 22,575,001 downwards.
GGCCATGGGACTGGAAAAGTCAGTTTTCATTCCAATCCCAAAGAAAGGCAAGGCCAAAGAATGCTGAAACTACCTCACTATTGCACTCATCTCACACACTAGTAAAGTAATGCTCAAAATTCTCCAAGCAAGGCTTCAACAGTATGTGAACCGTGAACTTCCAGATGGTCAAGCTGGTTTTAGAAAAGACAGAGGAACCAGAGATCAAATTGCCACATCCACTGGATTATCAAAAAAGCAAGAGAGTTTCAGAAAAACATATATTTCTGCTTTGTTGACTATGCCAAAGCCTTTGACTGTGTGGATCACAATAAACTGTGGAAAATTTTGAAGGAGATGGGAATCCAGACCACCTGACCTGCCTCTTGAGAAACCTGTATGCAGGTCAGGAAGCAACAATTAGAACTGGACATGGAACAACAGACTGGTTCCAAATAGGAAAAGGAGTACATCAAGACTGTATATTGACTTATTTAACTTATATGCAGAGTACATCATGAGAAATGCTGGGCTGGAGGAAGCTCAAGCTGGAATCAAGATTGCTGGGAAAAATATCAATTACCTCAGATATGCAGATGACACCACCCTTATGGCAGAAAGTGAAGAGAACTAAAGACCCTCTTGATGAAAGTGAAACAGGAGAGTGAGAAAGTTGGCTTAAAGCTCAACATTCAGAAAACCAAGATCATGGCATCGGGTCCCATCACTTTATGGCAAATAGATGGGGCAACAGTGGAAGCAGTGTCAGACTTTATTTTTGGGGGCTCTAAAATCACTGCAGATGGTGACTGCAGCCATGAAATTAAGAGACACTTACTCCTTGAAAGGAAAGTTATGACCAACCTAGACAGTATATTAAAAACCAGAGACATTACTTTGCCAACAAAGGTCCATCTAGTCAAGGCTATGGTTTTTCCAGTGGTCATGTATGGATGTGAGAGTTGGACTATAAAGAAAGCTGAGCACTGAAAAATTGATGCTTTTGAACTGTGGTGTTGGAGAAGACTCTTGAGAGTCCCTTGGACTGCAAGGAGATCCACCCAGTCCATCCTAAAGGAAATCAGGGTGTTCATCGGAAGGACTGAAGTTGAAGCTGGAACTCCGATACTTTGGCCACCTCATGTGAAGCTCTGACTCATTGGAAAAGACCCTGATGCTGGGAAAGATTGAGGGCAGGAGAAGGGGATGACAGAGGATGAGATGGTTGGATGGGATCACCGACTCAATGCCATGGGTTTGGGTGAACTCTGGGAGTTGGTGTTGGACAGGGAGGCCTGACGTGCTGCGGTTCATGGGGTCACAAACAGTCAGACATGACTGAGCAACTGAACTGAACTGAACTGAACTGAAGCACTTGCTCATTTCTTCCTCGTTAAAGCACATTCTTTATCGGCCTCTGGATCATCCTTTTCTTTTTCAAACTCACTGGTCTCCCCTTTGAATTTCCTTCTGTCCTTTCCCAGGCGATGCTCATATTTCCTGTCTGCTAAATACTGATGGGCTCAAGAGTCATCTTTATCTGCATTCATTCTCTAAATGATTTAATTTTGTCCCACACTTTTCAATACATTTGGATTCAGACAACTTTCAAATTTAGGTCTTTAATCTTAACTTTCTTTTCTGAATTTTAGAGCTGGATACCCAGCCTCTTACTCAACACTTTTCTGTGAAAGTCTATAAAAATCTGAATAATTTTTCATTAATTCTGAATTTGAAAATTGCTAATTCTGAACTTGTAACTCTACCCACCTCCAGAGTAGTCCATCTGGTAGTTACCACCATCATAGAAAAAAGATGATTCTATTTATTTGGGCCAAAATCATGGAATAATTCTTGATGTCTTTCTTTCTCCAATACTACATAGTCAACCATTCAGTAATATTCAGAATATATTCAGAATCTGGCATTTCTTACTACCTTCATGTTGTCTTCCAAATTCAAGTCATCATTTTTTCTCATTTGAACTACTGCATTTGCCTCCTAACATGTCTTCCTACCTCCAGACCTTCTTAGAGCCTGTTTTCTCATTGCAGTGAGAATGTCACACTTCACACAAAGCTCTCGAAAAGAAGAAAGTCTAAAGTCTTTATTGTGGCTAATGATGTACCATGTCTGCCTACAAGGTGTGTGTCCCCTCTCTGCCCTCATCTTCTCCCACTCATTCATTCTACAATAGCCAAACTGTTCTTCTTGACAGTCTTCTAACACACCTGGAAGGGTCCTGTTTCTGGGATTTTGCATTTTCTATTCTTGCTGCCTGAAGCGTTTTCCCCCAGATAACTCCATGACTGCTTCTCTCAGTCTCTGGGGTTTCTGCTTTCATGCCCTTTCTTTGGAAGATTGACCCTTAGCTCCTTGTATGAAACAGCACTCCCCATGTGGACAGACATTCTATACTGACTTATTCTCTCTTACTTTTCTTCACAGCACTATCTAATATTTACTGAGAATCTTATTTTGCATTGGGATGAAAATATTCATGCCTTTTGTCATGAATTATATACTTATTGGCTAATTTGTTGATTGTTTTTCTCCTCCTTTAAAACTGTTAGTAACTTGTTACTGGAGATTTTGCTTGCTTTTTGTTATATTTCTATAGCCCCAAAGAGTGACTGATACAGCAGAGATGCTCAACTAACTTCCTATTGTGTGATCCTAATTCTGGGACATCAGTTTCCTGGAAATGATTTCCTTTATACTCATTCTTTCTAATGCAACACCTGAAAGGCAAAAGTGGAACAGAAGGGCTTCCACTCAGTTCAGTTCAGTCGCTCAGTCGTGTCTGACTCTTTGTGACCCCATGGACAGCAGCATGCCAGGCCTCCCTATCCATCACCAACTCCTGGAGTTGATTCAAACTCATGTCCATTGAGTTGATGATGCCATCCAACCATCTCATCTTCTGTTGTCTCCTTCTCCTCCTGTCTTCAATCTTTCCCAGCATCAGGGTCTTTTCAAATGAGTCAGCTCTTCTCATCAGGTGGCCAAAGTATTGGAGTTTCAGCTTCAGCATCAGTCCTTCCAATGAATATTCAGGACTGATTTCCTTTAGGATGGACTGGGTGGATCTCTTTGCAGTCCAAGGGACTCTCAAGAGTCTTCTCCAACACCACAGTTCAAAAGCATCAATTCTTTGGCACTCAGTTTTCTTTATATTCCAACTCTCGCATCCTGGAAAAACCATAGCTTTGACTAGACAGACCATTGTTGGCAAAGGAATGTCTTTGCTTTTTAATATGCCATCTAGGTTGGTCATAACTTTCCTTCCAAGGAGTAAGCGTCTTTTAATTTCATGGCTGCAGTCACCATCTGCAGTGATTTTGGAGCCTCCCAAAATAAAGTCTGTCACTGTTTTTATTGTTCCCCCATCTATTTGCCATGAAGTGATGGGACCAGATGCCATGATCTTAGTTTCCTGAATGTTGAGTTTTAAGCCAACTTTTTCACACTCCTCTTTCACTTTCATCAAAGGCTCTTTAGTAGGTTGGTGCAAAAGTAATTGTGGTTTTGCACTGTTGATCTTTGCCATTTGATATAGGAATACAGGCTTAAATGAGTGTTATACATCATTTTAATGTGCATTTCTCACATTTTTTGAGGGGGGCTAATAACATTACTTGCTGTGTATTTTATATTTATTTTTGACTATGGAAATGATGTTAGACAAAATGCAAATTCAAACAGTTTTCTTATTTGCATTCAAAATGGGTCACGAAGCAGTGAGACAACTCGCAACATCCACAATGTGTTTGTCCCAGGAACTGCTAATGAACCTACAGTGCAGTGGTGGTTCAAGAAGTTTTGCAAAGGAGATGAGAGCCTTGAAGATAAGGAGTTCAATGGCCAGTCATCGGAAGTTGACAATGACCAAATGAAAGCATCATTGAAGCTGATTCTCTTACAACTACATGAGAAGTTGCCAAAGAACTCAACCATTCTATGGTCAATTGGCATTTGAAGCAAACTGGGAAGGTGAAAAAGCTCGGTAAGTGGGTGCCTTATGAGCAGACTAAAAACCAAAATATCGTTGTTTTGAAGTGTTGTCTTCTCTTATTCTACACGACAACAATGAACTGTTTCTTGATCAGATTGTGAGGTGTGATGAAAAGTGGGCTTTATACGATAATCAGTGATGATCAGCTCAGTGGCTGGACCAAGAAGAAGCTCCAAAGCACTCCTCAAAGCCAAACTTGCACCAAAAGAAGGTCATGACTACTGTTTGGTCTGCTGCCAATCTGATCCAGTACAGATTTCTGAATTCTGGTGAAACCATCACATCTGAGAAGTATGATCAGCAAATCAATGAGATGCACCAAACACTGCAAAGCCTGAATCTCTCATTGGTCAACACAAAGAGCCCAATTCTTTTCCAAGACAATGCCCGAGCACATGTCGCAAAACCAACACTTCAGAAGTTGAATGGATTGGGCTACACAGTTTTGCCTCATCCACCACATTCACCTGACCTCTTGCCAACCAACTTCCACTTCTTCGAGCATCTCAACAACTTTTACAGGGAAAATGCTTCCACAAACAGCAAGAGTTTGTCGAATTCTGAAGCATGCATTTTTACACTGTAGAAATAAACAAACATCTTTCTCATTGGCAAAAATGTGTTGATTGTTATGGTTCCTATTTTGACTAATAAAGATGTGCTTGAGGTTAGTTATAATGACTTAAAATTCATGGTCCAAAACCATAACTATATTTGCATAAACCTAATAAATAGTAGAAGTCCTGGATAAACACCAGAACCAATGTTGTAGCAGGGGTCCTCTTAAGCCTTTTCCCACTTATCTAAAACTGCTTTATCAGGAGCAAGCTTTTGCAAAAGAGCCATATGTGCAATAGAAAGTCCAACTCAACCTGGCTTAAACACTGAGAGGACATCCAGAGTTTGGACATGCAGAGGTAGGACTGGTCAGTCCCTAGCCCCACTCTACCTTTAATTTACGAGTGCTGTCTATCTGCTCTGTCCTAGGCAGGGCTGGTTTCATCCTGAGATTTCTTTCCCTTGCATTCATGCAGTGGCTGCCTGATGCATTAAGGTCACAAGTGTTCAACATGAGAGAAAGGTTTTCTGTATTCCTTTTAGCAGATCTATTAAAACTTCTCTAGAATGCTTCAGAAATCTTTATTTTTGTGGGAGGGGGGTGTCAAGATAAAGTCACATGCCCGTACTTGACTCAGTTACTAAGAAGAGCAGGACCTTTGATAATTCAGGCTCACTCATAAGCAGAGGGTAGTATGGTTACCTTTCTCTTGAGTCATGTGGGTTACATGAAGAAAGCTGAACTGAGACTCAGGCTTCTCTGGATGGTGGAAGGAAGAATGCCTGCCAATTAGGTGGTCAAGATGTTCACTATATTCTCAAACCAAAGACCCGAAGGGATAGTGACTTGAAAGACAAGGGACAGCAATAACCATGGCATGTGAAACAGGTCATCAGGTAGAGTGTATATATTTAAAATTTTCTATATATTATAGTGCTTTGATGTCTTAGAAAAAACACTTTCCAGCTGGGGAGAAGTTGCTTCTCTTGGGGTCAGCCAGTTCTTAGAGATGACAGCATAGAGTTCAGCCCGGAGTGTACCTTTAAAAGGCACACCAACCAAGCCAGAACCAACACATCCTCTATTTGCCTTACTCTTTACTTCTTTGCCTTACTCTTTATTCTTCTGCTTTAATCACCTCAGGACCTTGTTGTTCAGCTGTTAAGTTGTATGTAACTCTTTGTGACCCATTCACTGCACCGCACTGGGCTTCCCTGTCTTTCACCAGCTCCCAGAGTTTGCTCAAACTCATGTCCATTGAGTGGGTGATGCCATCCAATTATCTCATACTCTGTCACCCCATTCTTCTCTTGCCTTTAATCTTTCTCAGCATCAGGGTCTTTTCCAATGAGTTGGCTCTTTGCATTGGGTAGCCAAAGTATTGGGGCTTCAGCATCAGTCCTTCCAATGAATATTCAGGGCTGATGTCCTTTAGGAATAACAGGTTTGGCTTCTTTGTTGTCCTGGGGACTCTCAAGAGTCTTCTCCAGCACCACAGTTTGAAAGCATCAATTCTTCAGCGCTTGACCTTCTTTATTGTCCAACTCTCTCATCTGTACCCGACTACCAGGCAACTGGAAACCACCTCTATAGCTTTAGAAAGCCCACTGAAAGGATTCAAACCAACTAACTTTAAACTCTACTTTCTACTCTGCCTTGCTGTCCCCAGTCAAGGCTCAGGCTTAACGTCTTCTCCTCACTCCATCTTCTGGCTCCTGACCATCCTGTGTCTTTCCTATGTGGTCTGCCTGCCTCCTATCTCTCAGACCTGTGAGTGTAAGAAACTTTGTTTGCTGGAGCGTCTCTTGTGTCTTCTCTTGTGACCATACCTGCCAGCCCACCACATAAGGAAAACCATACTAAAGCACTGGGCTCTTCCAGAGAGCCAGGATGTGTAGAGAAGGCTCAGGCACATTTGGTAGTTCTTTGCTCCAGCCTTGGTCATTCACTGCTTCAAACTACTCTCACTGAATGAATAAAATGTGAATGAAGCAGGTTGTTTTTTTTTTTCCCCCATTGATTTTTTTTTTCATTCCCATGGTACTAACGATAAAAATATAGGTTTTTAAAAATGTTTAATTGGGAGGAGCCAAGATGGCGGAGGAGTAGGACGGGGAGACCACTTTCTCTCCTACAAATTCATCAAAAGAATAACTGAATGCAGAGCAAACCTCACAAAACAACTTCTGATCGCTAGCTGAGGTCATCAGGCGCCCAGAAAAGCAGACCATTGTCTTTGAAAGGAGGTAGGACAAAATATAAAAGATAAAAAGTGAGACAAAAGAGCTAAGGACGGAGACCCGTCCCGGGAAGGGAGTCTTAGGCGGCCTTGCTTGGGCTAGGGTCCGGGCCTGAGGGCCCTGAGGACAATCGGAGGGAGCTTCTGTGAGGTGCCAACTTGAACTGTGGGAGACCAAAAGAGAGAAAATTAACCGGCCGGAACACACTGCCGGCCGTTTGCAGAACAAAGGGACGGAGAAAGTCCCAAGAAGAGGTCGCAGGCTGCGGACCCGCCCAGCCCCGCCGGAGGCAGGAGGCAGGGGGGAGGGGAAGGTCGCGGCGAGACACAGGGCGCAGGCACCCGACCGGCGCGGGCGGGGACTGGGGCTGGGGACGCAGAGGGCGGAAGGCGCGCGCACCCGACTGGCGTCAGCGGAAACTGAGACTGGGTCCGCGGAAGGGAGTGAGTGTGCCACACCTGGGGATAGTGCGCCCATCAAGCCCCTCGCTGCCTGGACCGCTCTGACGGGGAAGGCACAGAGAGCAGGCGCAGCTTTTCCTTCCCCGCTTTTGTTTAACACCCGAGGGCTGGAACCTAGCGCAGCGCGGGGCGCGCTCCATATAGAACAGCCGGGAGCCTGAGCAGCGGCAGACGGAGAAAGCAGCGTCAGCCCCTCCCGGCAGCGCCAGCCCGCCCCCGCAGGGCCAGCCCCTCCCCGCAGCGTCAGCCCTGCCCCACAGCGCCAGCCCCTCCCCGCAGCGTCAGCCCCGCCGCGCAGCGCAACGGAACTAGCTAACTGAATAAGAGTCCACCTCCGCCCGCCTGTGTCAGGGCGGAAATGAGGCTCTGAAGAGACCGGCAAACAGAAGCCAAATAAACAAAGGGAACCGCTTCAGAAGGGACTGGTGCAACAGATTAAAATCCCTGTAGAAAACACCGACTTCACCGGAAGGGCCCTGTAGATATCGAGAAGTGTAAGCTGGAACGAGGAGCTATCTGAAACTGAGCCGAACCCACACTGACCGCAGCAGCTCCAGAGAAACTCCTAGATATATTTTTACTTTTTTTTTCTAAGTAAGGAAAAAAAAAAAAATTTTTTTTCTTTTTATATTTTTTCTTTTTTATTTTTTCTCTTTTATTTTCCTTAAAAATTCCCTATTACTCCCCCATTACTCCTTAACTTTCATTTTCATAGATTTTTACGATTTTTTTTAATTAGGGGAAAAAAAATTTTTTTTTCTTTCTTTCTTTTTTTTTGTTTTTCTTTTTTTTTCTTTTTTCTTCTTTTTTTTCTTTCCGTTTTCTCTTTTATTTTCTATTTTTCTTTTTCTCTTATTTCTTTTAAAGTCCTCTAGTACTCCTCTACTACTCTTCATTTTCATTTTCACTACACTATAACCTTACCAAAAAAAAAAAGAAGCCCTATCTTTAAACCGAAGATTATTCTCTCCCAATCTTGACTCTCTGTTTTCTACCTCAGAACACCTCTATTTCCTCCTTTCCCCTTCTCTCCCCAATCCAATTCTGTGAATCCTTGTAGGTGTCTGAGATACGGAGAACACTCTGGGAACAGACAGCTGCGTAGATCTGTCTCTCTCCTCTTGAGTCCCCCTTTTTCTCCTCCTGCTCATCTCTATCTCCCTCCTCCCTTTTCTCCTGTTCATGTAACTCTGTGAACCTCTCTGGGTGTCCCTAACAGGGGAGAATCTTTTCGCCATTAACCTAGAAGTTTTATTATCAGTGCTGTAGAGTTGGAGAAGTCCTGAGACTACAGGAAGAATAAAACTGAAATCCAGAGGCAGGAAACTTAAGCCCAAAACCTGAGAACACCAGAAAACTCCTGACTACATGGAACTTTAAGCAATAAGTGACCGTCCAAAAGCCTCCATACCTACACTGAAACCAACCACCACCCAAGAGCCAGTAAGTTTTAGAGCAAGACATACCACGCAAATTCTCCAGCAACACAGGAACATAGCCCCGAATGTCAACATACAGGCTGCCCAAGGTGACACCTAACACATAGACCCATCTCAAAACTCATTACTGGGCACTCCATTGCTCTCCAAAAAGAAGAAATCAAGTTCCACGCACCAGTACACTGACGCAAGCTTCCCTAACCGGGAAACCTTGATAAGCCAATCGTCTAACCCCACCCACTGGGTAAATCCTCCACAATAAAAAGGAACCACAGACCTCCAGAATACAGAAAGTCCACTCCAGACACAGCAATCTAAACAAGATGAAAAGGCAAAGAAATACCCAACAGGTAAAGGGACATGAAAAATGCCCACCAAGTCAAACAAAAGAGGAGGAGATAGGGAATCTACCTGAAAAAGAATTTAGAATAATGATAATAAAAATGATCCAAAATCTTGAAAACAAAATGGAGTTACAGATAAATAGCCTGGAAACAAAGATTGAAAAGATACAAGAATTGTTTAATAAAGACCTAGAAGAAATAAAAAAGAGTCAATTAAAAATGAATAATGCAATGAATGAGATCAAAAACACTTTGGAGGGAACCAAGAGTAGAATAACGGAGGCAGAAGATAGGATAAGTGAGGTAGAAGATAAAATGGTGGAAATAAATGAAGCAGAGAGGAAAAAGGATCAAAAGAAATGAGGACAACCTCAGGGACCTCTGGGACACTGTGAAACGCCCCAACATTCAAATCATAGGAGTCCCAGAAGAAGAAGACAAAAAGAAAGGCCATGAGAAAATACTCGAGGAGATAATAGCTGAAAACTTCCCTAAAATGGGGAAGGAAATAGCCACCCAAGTCCAAGAAACCCAGAGAGTCCCAAACAGGATAAACCCAAGGCGAAACACCCCAAGACACATATTAATCAAATTAACAAAGATCAAACACAAAGAACAAATATTAAAAGCAGCAAGGGAAAAACAACAAATAACACACAAAGGGATTCCCATAAGGATAACAGCTGACCTATCAATAGAAACCCTCCAGGCCAGAAGGGAATGGCAGGACATCCTGAAAGTAATGAAAGAGAATAACCTACAACCTAGATTACTGTATCCAGCAAGGATCTCATTCAGATATGAAGGAGAACTCAAAAGCTTTACAGATAAGCAAAAGCTGAGAGAATTCAGCACCACCAAACCAGCTCTTCAACAAATGCTAAAGGATCTTCTCTAGACAGGAAATGCAGAAAGGTTGTATAAACGTGAACCCAAAACAACAAAGTAAATGGCAACGGGACCACACCTATCAATAATTACCTTAAATGTAAATGGGTTGAATGCCCCAACCAAAAGACAAAGATTGGCTGAATGGATACAAAAACAAGACCCCCATATATGCTGTCTACAAGAGACCCACCTCAAAACAAGAGACACATACAGACTAAAAGTGAAGGGCTGGAAAAAAATATTTCATGCAAATGGAGACCAAAAGAAAGCAGGAGTCGCAATACTCATATCAGATAAAATAGACTTTCAAATAAAGGATGTGAAAAGAGACAAAGAAGGACACTACATAATGATCAAAGGATCAATCCAAGAAGAAGATATAACAATTATAAATATATATGCACCCAACATAGGAGCACCGCAATATGTACGGCAAACACTAACGAGTATGAAAGAGGAAATTAATAGTAACACAATAATAGTGGGAGACTTTAATACCCCACTCACAACTATGGATAGATCAACTAAACAGAAAATTAACAAGGAAACACAAACTTAAATGACACAATGGACCAGCTAGACCTAACTGATATCTATAGGACATTTCACCCCAAAACAATCAACTTCACCTTTTTCTCAAGTGCACACGGAACCTTCTCCAGAATAGCTCACATCCTGGGCCATAAATCTGGCCTTGGAAAATTCAAAAAAATTGAAATCATTCCAGTCATCTTTTCTGACCACAGTGCAGTAAGATTAGATCTCAATTACAGGAAAAAAAAGTGTTAAAAATTTAAACATATGGAGGCTAAATAACACGCTTCTGAATAACCAACAAATCATAGAAGAAATCAAAAAAGAAATCAAAATAGGTATAGAAATGAATGAAAATGAAAACACAACAACCCAAAACCTATGGGACACTGTAAAAGCAGTGCTAAGGGGACGGTTCATAGCAATACAGGCTTACATCAAGAAACAAGAAGAAAACCAAATAAATAACCTAACTCTACACCTAAAGCAATTAGAGAAGGAAGAAATGAAGAACCCCAGGGTTAGCAGAAGGAAAGAAATCTTAAAAATCAGGGCAGAAATAAATGCCAAAGAAACTAAAGAGACCATAGCAAAAATCAACAAAGCTAAAAGCTGGTTTTTCGAAAACATAAACAAAATTGACAAACCATTAGCAAGACTCATTAAGAAACAAAGAGAGAAGAACCAAATTAACAAAATTAGAAATGAAAATGGAGAGATCACAACAGACAACACTGAAATACAAAGGATCATAAGAGACTACTACCAGCAGCTCTATGCCAATAAAATGGACAACTTGGATGAAATGGACAAATTCTTAGAAAAGTATAACTTTCCAAAACTGAACCAGGAAGAAATAGAAGATCTTAACAGACCGATCACAAGCAAGGAAATCGAACCTGTAATCAGAAATCTTTCAGCAAACAAAAGCCCAGGGCCAGATGGCTTCACAGCTGAATTCTATACCAAAAAATTTAGAGAAGAGCTAATCACCTATCTTAGCGTCAAACTCTTCCAGAAAATTGCAAATGAAAAGGTAAGCTTCCCAAACCATTCTAGTGAGGCCACCATCACCCTAATTCCAAAACCTGACAAAGATGCCTCAAAAGAAAACTAACAGAGCCAATTATCTGATGAACATAGATGCAAAAAATACCTTAACAAAATTCTAGCAAACAGAATCCCACAACATATTAAAAAAATCATACACCACGACCAAGTGGGCTTTATCCCAGGAATGCAAGGATTCTTCAATATCCGCAAATCAATCAACGTAATACACCACATTAACAAATTGAAAGATAAAAACCATATGATTATCTCAATAGATGCAGAGAAAGCCTTTGACAAAATTCAACACTCATTTATGATTAAAACTCTCCAAAAAAGCAGGAATAGAAGGAACATACCTCAACATAATAAAAGCTATATATGACAAACCCACAGCAAGCATCACCCTCAATGGTGAAAAATTGAAAGCATTTCCCCTGAAATCAGGAACAAGACAAGGGTGCCCACTCTCACCACTACTATTCAACATAGTGTTGGAAGTTTTGGCCACAGCAATCAGAGCAGAAAAAAGAAGTAAAAGGAATCCAGATAGGAAAAGAAGAAGTGAAACTCTCGCTGTTTGCAGATGACATGATCCTCTACATAGAAAACCCTAAAGACTCTACCAGAAAAATACTAGAGCTAATCAATGAATATAGTAAAGTTGCAGGATATAAAATTAACACACAGAAATCCCTTGCATTCCTATATACTAACAATGAAAAAACAGAAAGAGAAATTAAGGAAACAATACCATTCACCATTGCAACAAAAAGAATAAGATACTTAGGAGTATATCTACCTAAAAAACAAAAGACCTATAACATAGAAATATAAAACACTGATGAAAGAAATCAAAGAGGACACAAACAGAGGAGAAACAATACCGGTTCATGGATTGGAAGAATCAATATTGTCAAAATGGCTATTCTACCCAAAGCAATCTATAGATTCAATGCAATCCCTATCAAGCTACCAACGGTATTTTTCACAGAACTAGAACAAATAATTTCACAATTTGTATGGAAATACAAAAACCTCGAATAGCCAAAGCAATCTTGAGAAAGAAGAATGGAACTGGAGGAATCAACCTGCCTGACTTCAGTCTATACTACAAAGCAACAGTCATCAAGACAGTATGGTACTGGCACAAAGACAGAAATATAGATCAATGGAACAGAAATAGAAAGCCCAGAGATAAATCCACGAAGCTATGGACACCTTATCTTTGACAAAGGAGGCAAGGATATACAATGGAAAAAAGACAACCTCTTTAACAAGTGGTGCTGGGAAAACTGGTCAACCACTTGTAAAGAATGAAACTAGAACACTTTCTAACACCATACACAAAAATAAACTCAAAATGGATTAAAGATCTAAATGTAAGACCAGAAACTATAAAACTCCTAGAGGAGAACATAGGCAAAACACTCTCCGACATAAATCAAGCAAGATCCTCTATGACCCACCTCCCAGAATATTGGAAATAAAAGCAAAACTAAACAAATGGGACCTAATGAAACTTAAAAGCTTTCGCACTACAAAGGAAACTATAAGTAAGGTGAAAAGACAGCCCTCAGATTGGGAGAAATAATAGCAAATGAAGAAACAGACAAAGGATTAATCTCAAAAATATACAAGCAACCCCTGCAGCTCAATTCCAGAAAAATAATGACCCAATCAAAAAATGGGCCAAAGAACTAAACAGACATTTCTCCAAAGAAGACATACAGATGGCTAACAAACACATGAAAAGATGCTCAACATCACTCATTATTAGAGAAATGCAAATCAAAACCACAATGAGGATACATAACGCCAGCGATGCTGCTATCCAAAAAGTCTACAAGCAATAAATGCTGGAGAGGGTGTGGAGAAAAGGGAACCCTCTTACACTGTTGGTGGGAATGCAAACTAGTACAGCCACTATGGAGAACAGTGTGGAGATTCCTTAAAAACTGGAAATAGAACTGCCATATGACCCAGCAATCCCACTTCTGGGCATACACACCGAGGAAACCAGATCTGAAAGAGACACGTGCACCCCAATGTTCATCGCAGCACTGTTTATAATAGCCAGGACATGGAAGCAACCTAGATGCCCATCAGCAATGAATGGATAGGAGTTGGTACCATATACACCTGGAATTTACTCAGGCCGTCAAAGAATTCATTTGAACCAGTCCTAATGAGATGGATGAAACTGGAACCCTTATACAGAGTGAACTAAGCCAGAAAGATAAAGAACATTACAGCATAATAACACATATATATGGAATTTAGAAAGATGGTAACGATAACCCTATATGCAAAACAGAAAAAGAGACACAGAAATACAGAACAGACTTTTGAACTCTGTGGGAGAAGGTGAGGGTGGGATGTTTCAAAAGAACAGCATGTATACTATCTATGGTAAAACAGATCACCAGCCCAGGTGGGATGCATGAGACAAGTGCTCCGGCCTGGTGCACTGGGAAGACCCAGAGGAATCGGGTGGAGAGGGAGATGGGAGGGGGGATCGGGATGGGGAATAAGTGTAAATCTATGGCTGATTCATATCAATGTATGACAAAACCCACTGAAATGTTGTGAAGCAATTAGCCTCCAACTAATAAAAAAATTAAAAAAAAAAATGTTTAATTGGTTTCCACTTCCAGCTTGCCAGTGAAGTCAATCAAATATAAATTTGTGGAAAGATCTAGTTCAAAATTTGAACTTCATCACTTACTAACAATAGTGGGTTTATTTTTTTCTCTCTGAGGTTCATGTTTTTATTCGTTAAAAAGATGACTATAAAGCTTCCCTGAGTGGCATTTAATGCAGAGGGTGTGAGATAGTGTGTGTAAAACACCTGACTTACAGCAGACCGTCTGCAAACACTGGTCTCTTTTGCTTCTCTTTACAGAAAGGAGCACCGCCTTAAAGAATCTGAAAGGAACAAACTGGTTAACTTTCTTTGCTACTAGATTATAGGTCATAGGACTTGTTTAATTCCTAAATTTTCCATCAACAAAGTACTATTTGATAAATAATTGTTTTTAGTTCATTAGTTTGATTTTCTCCTTCTCCTAACTCTCAAAAATAAAACAGCCTGCTCATTATTTGGCAGTAAGTCAGCTTTTAATTCTAAAATTCAAATATACTAATATATCTTTCATGTAATTATAAAGATTTTTGAAGACAAAATAATGCATTTAAGGTGTTAATTTACATGATTGACTTTTTTTTCATAGCCCCCACACTGTGTCTGAGGACTGAACTACCTTATGGCTATACCAATAGGAAAAAAGTTAGAGTGGGTGGTGTCTTTTGCTATTTTAAATGAATTTTTAACATAACATCTCTATGCCCCATGCCTCTACCCAGATTTCTTGCTGCTTATTCACTGTGGACCGAATCTCCTGGTGACTGTTATGACCCAAGGATGTAAATTCAGCTGTCAGCAGTATTTTCACAACCACTTTGTAAAATTACAACGCTATCCAAAAAATAAATGAAATACAGGGAAATGGAAAAACCAAAACTCGACATGATCCACCCAGGTAAGAGCAGAATTTCCTATGTCTTTCCAAATCATTCCTTTTTCTTCTTGTTACCAAAGCAAAGGGCAATAATGCCAGAAACCCCACAGTTCCCTTTGGTTACTACCTACTTGCTCTCATTGTCAGGACATGAGAAGAGAAAACTTTTCAACTTTTTAGGCACTTAAAACTCTGAAATGAGCTTTGACCTTCTGCCAGTATAAATGAACTGCTTTAAGATAGTCGCTATTTCACAAAAATAATTATAATTCCCAGGCCAGATGACAATTGTGCCAGAGAATCCAAATAACTGAACCTAGTTGGAGATCAATGACTGGTCACGACAGGGAGGAGAAGGAAAAAGAAAAACAAAAGAGCAGGTCCAAAGACTAAAGATAACACTTTTTATTAGATAATTCCTCATCTTTTAGAATATTTTTAACGTCCAATGATTTCACTCTTCATGCCTCAGTCTGCCCTAGCAGCACCAACTCTGCTTTTCTTGGCATCCTTTACAAACTAGTCTAATCTCAGTACAAGTTTCCTAGTGGAATCCTGTCTAGCACCCAGTTACACTGAACGAGCCAAAGTTTTCAATTCCTCAATCACTTATAGCAGCCAGGGGCTCCTTTGACTGGCACACATGTTTTTCCCACCAGAGCCATGACTCTCTGCAGATTTCTGCTGATTCTACACACACTTCTGGTTGCAAGGTCATATGCTAATCCAAGAAATGAGATCTAGTCAGACTCCAGGGCCCATTAAACTTCATCATCTTGAAGTTCACTGGCATTGTGATTATTTTCAAGAACACATAAAGTATGAAGCACACATTCCACATTTACTCAGTATAACTTTCATCACCAAGAGAATTTCCATATTCAAAATCTGAGCTTAGATTTGATCTATGCTTTATGAAAGAAATTCTTCTAAAGAAAGCCTCCATTTCAGTTGAATAAAAACTCTTTAATTTGTATTTTCTTCAAAGACTAACCATAAAGGAGAAACATAAAAATGTGAAATTGGAAGATTCACTTATAGAGGTAACTTTAAAAATAAACACTATCTTGTGTTATCCTGGCCTTTTATTGATTTTTAACTGATGTTCTGGAGAAAAGTGAAGCCACTCTGAAAATGCTTTTTGTAAAGGCTGTTGGGTTTGTTTGTTTTTCTTTTTAACATATAAAGAGGAATCAAGTGAATAAATTCAACTAGCAATGTTTATACTTGAGGCGTTACCTCCTTGGGGATTTGTGAATCTTCGAACTATAATATTGTTTTTATTACACATATGAACCTTGTGTTACACCATCAAAGTTTGCAAATTAACCCAAAGAAAAAGTAGTTCCTGACCTTCCGCCGTCTGGGTAGAGGGCTAAGCCAACACTGACATCGTGATGGTGTACTGCCGACAGGCTGGACTCAGCAACATCTTATACTCCTAGATCTGTGCAAAAGCAGACAGAGATGCACTGAAGACTGGATTCAAAGCAAACGCGAGAAGACTTCTGCTAGCAACATAAAAAAAGTCAAAAAGGTGTCATCTACCCTCACTACAGATTGAAATGCTGCAGGTTCAAGGTGAAGATGGGTGAGCACAGGTTATGGCAGATTGAAAATGCTCTCCCTTCATGGAAAATTAAAAAACAAAAGCAAAAACTGTCTTCTTCATAAATTGACAATGCCAAGAAATGATAGTTCAAAAATATCTCTATTCATTTTCTATATACAATTCACTGAGCAGTGGTAAAGTGATAGAAACAAGTAGGATGACAAATTGCAAAGGAGTTTCTTAAGTATGATTTATTTCCATTTTCATGAAGCTTTTTGTTTGACTGTTAGGCAATCAGTTCAGTTCAGTTGTTCAGTCGTGTCTGACTCTTTGCGACCCCATGGACTGCAGCACGCCAGGCCTCCCTGTCCATCACCAACTCCCGGAGTTTACTCAGACTCATGTCCATTGAGTTGGTGATGCCATCCAATCATCTCATCCTCTGTCATCCCCTTCTCTTCCTGCCTTCAATCTTTCCCAGCATCAGGGTCTTTTCAAATGAGTCAGTTCTTTTCATCAGGTGGCCAAGATATTGGAGTTTCAGCTTCAACATCAGTCCTTCCAATGAACATTCAGGACTGATTTCCTTTAGGATGGACTGGGTGGATCTCCTTGCAGTCCAAGGGACTCTTAAGAGTCTTCTCCAACACCACAGTTCAAAAGCATCAATTCTTTGGCACTCAGCTTTCTTTATAGTCGAACTCTCACATCCATACATGACTACTGGAAAAACCATAGCTTTGACTGGACAGACCATTGTTGGCAAAGAAATGTCTCTGCTTTTTAACATGCTGTGTAGGTTGATCATTACCTTCCTTCCAAGAACTAAGCGTCTTTTAATTTCATGGCTGCAGTCACCATCTGCAGTAATTTTGGAGCCCCCCAAAATAAAGTCTGCCACTGTTTCCACTGTTTCTCCATCTATTTGCCATTAACTGATTAACAATCATTATTAATAGATTGTTAGGCAATCAGTCCCTGACATATTCTCCAGGGTCAGACCTACACCTAGAGATCTGAAAAAAGTCACAAGTAGACTCTAATGTGAGTGAAGGGAAGATGATTGTAATAAACACCAAAATAGCAGCAACAACAACAATATATGGTAATAGGTAAGAGCCCAAACAGGTTTAGGGGAGCTGTAGCAGGCCCAAGGTTCTTTGACTGGGTAGGATAAGTAAATACATAAATGGATACAGAAATGTTTTACACTAAATTACATTTACACTAAATTTTTAAATATCTTAGCTACTTTCAATTACTATTAATTTGGGTCTGTTCAAAGTATATAAACAATTGATTAACTCAGTCCAAGCATCCACTGTGACTCTGATGTGCTGATCTATGATAGAGCATTCCATGAGAGAGTCTCATTCTCTTCCTGTATTCTAGACAGTATTTCCAAAAGATTGTGAATAGAAGCAATAAAGACAAGTCATAGCCATTTTATCCTAATTCACACTGTCAGAGGACTCTGCTATCTACTCTCCACAGCCCTCCTCCCCCAGAACGCACTAGAGATGACATCTACACTGGCCTACTGTATTTCATTGTCCATCACAATGGACAAGGATCCTGATGTGATGCTGAATTTCTATAGTCTTTTGAACAAGTAGTTTCCCAATAGACTCCAGAAGAAAAAAAATATCTGGGGTACATGGTTCATTTACGCTAGTTTTGAGAAGTGGCCATTTTATAGTAGTACTGAAATCATAAATTACCTATGAAATGCCAGGTGAATGCTGGTTCTGAGTGTCTTAAGGAGCAAAAAAGAGAAAATTTCACTATGCTTGTCCAACCATGTGACAAAACTGTTTCTACACAGGCAGAGATATTTTTATTCTTATTCATTACCAAGATGTATAATTTGGTGCCAGAGTAACCAGTGTTTTTTCAATCCGAAAATTCTCAGTAGCAATTCTTATATTTATTTTCAGCTGAAAAATCACTTTTGTAGCTAATATGGTTCTGTGCCATCTTGTAATATATTCACAGTAAGGAGATATTATGGATAAGGTAATGCATGTTATTGTTATACCACCTTTATATGATCTAGTTTGGAGATTCTAATCTAATTATTACAAAATAAATTATATGGCAGCATATTATAAGAGTTCTAAGAGTCAACATGTTATATATTAACTTTATTCAATGTTTTTAAATGTGTTTTATCATGCTAAACCAATATGGAACATTTAATATTTTACTCAGAATTGTTAGGATGTTTTTTACCAAGTAGCAATCTAATTTTAAAAAATGAATTTTTAGGGAATACTAAAATACTTAAAACATGCATGAGACAAGTGCTCAGGGCTGGTACCCTGGGATGGCCTAGAGGGATGGGATGGGGAGGGAGGTGCGAGGGGTTTCAGGCTGGGCGATGGGGAACACATGTAAATCCATGGCCAATTCATGTCAATGTATGGCAAAAACCACCACAATATTGTAAAGTAATCAGCCTCCAACTAATAAAAATAACTGAAAAAAATATAAAAATTGGATAATGTGAAATAAAAAATGAATAAATAAATAAAATACTTAATAATTATGGCTTCAAATTTAACCATATGAATAATTAGTAAAAAGTCACACACCCAAAACTGTAGCAGACTCTGTCCACCTGAGACAATAGAAAGCAGTGAAAACTCCGGTTAAAATCAGTGAAAGAAATAAATGCACATCCTGATTGGTCAATCAGATAAACAGTCCAAAGGGATTCTTTTATCCTTGGTAAAGACAGGGGTTGGCTCTGGGTGGAAACACCTGCATTGTTAAAAGATAATTCTTAGAAACACATGTCAAGGCACTCACTTAATAAAGTGTAACTGGGGACAAACCATTTTATTAAAACTAGTATGCCAAGGGCTTTTGTGACTCCCAGTTCTTTTATCACTTTGCAGTTTTCCTACTGATCAACTGCCTGTTCAAAGGCTCCTTTTTGTTTCTCCCTAGAGAAGGCAACTTCATTTCTCCTGGAAACCTCTCCTTTTCCTTTTCTGCGGCTGTGGGCCCTGAAGCCAGGACCCTCTTGTGTTTCTATCAAAATGTGTCATTTATTCTAGGGCACTTGACAACCGTGTTCTTCTTCACAGACACTGCAGAAGTGGAGGGAGATTACAGCCCTACTCCCCAGTTCCTAGAAAGAGATTTTTCTATTTCATCTCTGGATGAAAGTTTCTACACAATAAGTATATTATATACCTAGTCCTAGGGAGGTGAGGCCAACTTTTTCTTTCGAACGCTGGCTTCATCAGAGGCAATGAATATGGGTATCAGAACCAGATACAGCTGAATCACCTCCCAGCTCTGTCCCAATGAGCTTCACGACTTTGAGAAGGCTTCTTAACTTCTCTCAGCCTTTCTTTGGGATAGCTGGAATAATTAAAACAGATAAAATTTTAGATACTTAGCCTAATGAGCAGCATATATTAGGAACTTAATAAACAGTACCAGTTCCCTTCCCTCTTTCTGTTCACATAGTTAAAATGTTCATATTATTTCAGTGGCTCAGATGGTAAAGAATCTACCTGCCATGCAGGAGACTCGGGTTCTCTCCTTGGGTCAGAAAGATCCTCTGGACAAGGGAATTGCTACCCACTCCAGTATTCTTACCTGGAGAATTCCATGGACAGAGGAGCCTGGTGGGCTACAGTCCGTGGGGTCGCAAAGAGTCAGACACAACTGAGTGACTAACACACCTAACGCACCAGAAAGGAAATCCTAATTTTGAGGAGACAGTATGTATTAGGGGAATAGAATAGGTTATGGAACCATAAAGATCCGAGCACTCTTACAACTTAGTTGACTCAGGGAAAGTTAATTCTCTGAATCTATTTCTTCATTTGCTAAAGCAAGCAGCATCTACTGAGCCTAGTAGTTATTAAATTAAATGCTCTACTCTATAGTTCTGGCTGCAGTGCCTGGACTAATGCCAGATAGTATGCATTTAACAAATGGTGGTTTTTCTGCTCAGTCTCACTTTTCATAAACTACCTATATAGAAGTAAATTGCCAATTAGTGCAGTCATATATTATAAAATATATAATTTGGTATTGTGATCAGTTTGCAATAAGTTTTTAAAATCGTCCCTTCCTTCTTTTTTATTTCCTTCTATCCCTTTTACATGCTAGACAGTAGAGCAGAAGCAATGGTGTGAACAGTGGAAGACACGTGTAGTAGAAAAGTTCAGGGGTTAAAAAAAATTCCAGAAATTCCTGTGGATGGGATCAGAAAAGCATGAAGTAGGGGATCTCGGCCAGGTGGAAACTGTAGGAATGGACAGATGGCGATGGAAGGAAAATGAGTTGCTGATCAGATCATAATATTCCTTGATATACAAGATTCCAAGGGCTTCTTCACACTGGACATAAAGTCAAACTTTACTTCATGCAAGATCAGGTCCCACCTGCTTCGCTGCTCTTTTCATGTTGTTCTCTGCTTCTTCACTAAACCAGCTGCACTGGCTTTCTTTCTACTCCTGATACCTGCCAAACTCAGTCTCATCTTTGGAATTTTTCACTAGCTGCACTCTAGAAGAGGCATAGGGAGATTTTTAGGGGGATAAAACTATTCTGTATCTTGCTTGGATCGGAAGCTCTATGGCTTCATATGTCTTTATGAAAATTCATCAAACTGTGCATTTAAAATAAGTGCATTCTATTCCATGAAAATGTACCTCAACAAAGTTGATTTAAAGAAAAAAGAACCTCTAATTCAGTCATGGAAGTCAATAATAAAGTAGAATTGATCTCAAAATATTTGTTTCAAGAGGAATTTTGCAGGCATTTCTGTTCTTTAAGGTGAATTGATAATATTCAAATCTTTAGTGTTTAGAAGCTGATTTTCCGAGACTTACAACATAAATCAATGGATATGGGTTATAGTCTCAAGGAAGTGGAATTTGGCAAGGAACAGATAGCATGAACTAAAACTGGGTGGTGGACTGAGAATTCAATAGGGAGATATCACAGACTTCATCTATGATTTCCATTTAGGAACAGATCCAGACAGCTGTAGACTGTGTAGGGGGCCTTTAGAATACAGTTACAAATCCTTTTCTTTAAAACCTGATTTGAGCTAAATTTCTTAAGTCAGGTCTCAGTTCATCACAGCAAAACAAAACAAAACAAAACAAAAAACCCTTGGCTTTTGCTCTTCTGACTTGGGGAGGTGTACTTGAAACATTCCAAGACAGTACTTAAGTAAACCTCTTACAAGCCACTCTGTATACAAGTGAAAAACATCCTGAAGGAAATAAGCTAAGATGTGACAAGAGAAGCACATACTACTGAGTAGAAACTGTGAGCTGTAAGATAAATGAAATTACTAGTGGGGTGTGTGTGTATGTGTGTGTGTGTGTGTGTGTGTCTTTTTGCTGTGGCCTTGATGAAAAGGAAAGGAAAGAATTTGTGCAGTTGGTCCACCCCCGCACCCCCCAGGTTTTTAGAATTATGTAAGGATAATAGTATTTCCCCACCCATCCCCTGAGGAGCTTTTAAGACCAGCATCTGTGAGGTGCATTTCCTAGATAAATGCAAACTGCCCTTTGACTCTCTTCAAGATAAGAAAACATTGACCCTTTCAACCAAGTTATTTATGACATTCACATAATGTGAAACAGTGCTTAGACCTGATGGGAACGCCCAGAAGTACAGATACTAAAGGCAGTTAAGATTCTCCTCTGCTACTATCCAGGAGGGACTGCCACACAAGTTGAACA
Source organism: Cervus canadensis (assembly GCF_019320065.1). NCBI lineage: Eukaryota > Metazoa > Chordata > Mammalia > Artiodactyla > Cervidae > Cervus > Cervus canadensis. The sequence continues at coordinate 22,552,696 of NC_057388.1, read as the reverse complement.
ATGCCCAAGGCTCATTAAGAAGTTTGATGAATTTAATACAATTCAAATTAAAGACGATCTCAGGGGAACATGTTTAGAAAAGAAAACCAGATGGAGCGCCAGCGTAGAACATCCAGGGAGCAAGTGTGGGATGCCCCATAATCCTTGAGATTCTGGAAATGTAAGAAAATGTGATTTATCTTCTTGGCAAATTAACATGCAAAATGTGTTGGTGGCATAAATATTAAGTTTCAGATTTCATAATGAAATTTTCCAGATTGTAAAGGAAAAACATAAAAAAGCCTCACTGGTTACTGGAAGAAGCCATCCCTTCTTCCTGGAAGACTTGCCAAAGTGAAGGGAAATAAAAGAAAACTGCACACGGTCTATCAACCCAAGGCATCAAATTGGAAATGTCAGGATCCTTGCCACCAAGAAAATAAATACAGAAATGAATGTCAACTTGCCCAGCACTGTCCTTTCCTTTTCTAAGAATGGAATAATAATGCCAAATCGTGCCCTGGTATGCTGGACTGGAGCGCAGGGTAGCTGAGATTCTTTCAACAAAGAGCATAGGTAAAACAAAAGAAAGCAAAACAAAAAACTCAGTTTTCTATTAAAAAAATACATATGTAAATTTAGTATATATATAATGCTTTATATATATATATATATTTATATAAAGTTTAAATATCATCCCAGAAATAGTAAATCTGGAGTTGTCAACTTGGTTTTAGTCATGGTGACATTATCATCTGTGAAATTAACCCTGATTGGGTGTAAGCAGAGGGGAGACCCAGTGTCTTTCTCTATTCAGACAAGGACTACTAACTCAGAGGAAATGATGCAAGGGTTTTTGGTTTACTCTGTTTTGTTTAGAGACATCTCACAAAAATGTCCTTAAAATATGCCACAGATCATTTGTATTACCAATAATTACTAATGATTTTATTCTGAAAATGTTAGCAAACCTCAATCAGAGGACAAGCATTCCTAAATAAAAACAGCAAGTATTCTGAATCTGCAATGGGTTCCACTCACCAGAAAATATAAAACAGTAAAAATTAAATCAAATTCAACTGAAATTCTATTACCCAAATTGTATCATATAAAAAGAAATCTATCACAAAATCAAATCATACTCCATATCTTCAAATCATACTCCATATCTAATTATGCAACGTGCTTTTCTTTATTATATAATATTCTCTAGTTTTTATGTCAAAATACCAGATTAAAATAATCATTTTTAAATGGCTGCTTAATACATTATCTAGATATACCATAACTGAGTCACTAAATATAACATTTTAGTCCACTGTGATTATTTGCAATTTTTTTTTCTGTACTTAAAAATACTAACAGGGTGAATATATGGAATAAGTGGAACAACTGGTATGTACCTTAATTAAATTTCTGGGGTCACAAGATATAAAATAATTTAAAAATTAGGTGTAGATGCAACAGTTTTAATTTCATGGTAAAGGATACATAATGTGTCAGAATTCCATTCTGTCTCATATTTCTTTATCCTCACTTATTGACATACACTGGTAAAGAAAATAAGGAGCATTTAGAGAAGAAATGGAATACAGGAAGCCTGGAGTCACCTACTGAAAACCTCAGGGAAGATGTGTGTCACATATTTTAAAAAGTAACTCAACCATAGCTCCTGTTAGCAAGCTAGAATGAGAAATAAGGGATGAGCAGAGATTACTGAAGGGAGGGATAAGATCTTCATCTTTAAAGGAAAGCAAGGGATGCATAAACAATGGCAAGTTAAAAAATCTAAAAACAAAGTTGTACCGAGTAAATCAAGAGTATGTTCTATATTTAATTGACGGACTAGATATAAATAAGTCATCAGGGACTCTGGTGAAAATTCTGGCTAAAATATGCAAACTGTCATGCTAAACTGACTTGTGGTAGTAAAGACTAATGGTTTCCAGTACATAGTGTCCATTAGGAGGAAACTGGAAGCAAACCTGGAAACTTCAGACTGGTGATTCGTATCCTCATACTCGTCAGGATGGCAGCACCTGGAAAGAATGCTAATATCATGGATTCCTAGAAAAATATAACTTTGGGAGAATATGTAATGTGGCTTCTACAAGGGGAAAATAATGCCTTACTAATGAATTGATGCTTTTGAACTGTGGTGTTGGAGAAGACTCTTGAGAGTCCCTTGGACTGCAAGGAGATCCAAGCAGTCCATCCTAAAGGAAATCAGTCCTAAATATTCATTGAAAGGACTGATGCTGAAGCTGAGACTCCAATACTTTGGCCACCTCATGCAAAGAACTGACTCACTGGAAAAAACCCTGATGCTGGGGACGACAGAGGACGAGATGGTCGGATGGCATCATTGACTCAATGGACATGAGTTTGCGTAAACTCCAGGAGTTGGTTATGGGCAGGGAGGCCTGGCGTGCTGCGATTCATGGGGTAGCAAAGAGTCGGACAGGACTGAGCGAGTGAACTGAACTGAACTGAATGAACTCAAGTTATAATTGTATATTCCGTTTGATTAAACCTCCAAAACAATATAGCTTATTTCCTTCTTTCATTGTTGCTGCTCTAACAGCTTAGAGCTTCGAACTAAAGTTTTCAAATAATCTGCAAACAGCCTCACTTTCCAAGATACATCTTTTATCCCAGCATTCACAGTGCTCTCTAGGATATATCTTATCCGATCTCTTCCTTGCTTGCAAACATTTGACTGTTCAGATTACAGAATAAAACAGGGACTCTCCACCACAGTTCTCATGGAAAATGAGTTCACAGGCTCATTAGAAAAGACCCTGATGCTGGGAAAGATTGGAGACAAAAGGAGGAAGGGGTGGCAGGGGATGAGATGGTTGGATAACATCACTGACTCAATGGGCATGCATTTGAGTAAACTCCAGAGGAGGCTGAGGACAGAGGAGCCTGACGTGCTGTAGTCCATGGGTCACAGAGTTGAACACAACTAGCAACTGAACAATGACAACAACCACAGTTCAGAAGGCTTTCCGCAACAGGCCTCTTCCGGTCTTATCTGCTCTATGGCTTCTCTCCAGAAGAGCTTGACAGACTGCATGCAGATCATCACTCTGGGTGCTGGCGTCTGCCGCCACGATTCAACATGTGCTGTTCCATTTTCTCAGAATGTACCTCCTGATCCTTGACCAGGAAGTAAATTGTCTTTGGAGACTCTGCTTAAGTGTCCACCTCAGTGAAACCTTGTTGGGCCTCCCTACCAGGCAGAATTACTCCTTTGTACTCATACTAAAGCAGGTAGCCAATTGCAAAGGTGAAGCATCTCAAGGGCTAAATGGGATTTCCTTTCACGTGTCTCTTATAGTGCCTGGCACTTAGCAGGTTTTCAATAAAGACATTAAATAGATGGATCTCCTGGATTTCTCAGAGCTGATATTGACAAAAGAGAATTTCTACTCTCAGAAAACTTTGAAAGTGTGTGTATGCTATAGGTGGTCAAACAACAATTTAGGAAAAACACTTGGTTTCCTTGTTATTATGGAAAATGTTTTGTCTTAAGTACGGAAATGGCTTAATGACAGGAAGCAATGTGTAGGGATAAATGATCATTTCTCTACTTAGAAAAGTTAGTGTCAGGGTTCTCTGGGGGTTGAGGCTGGAACACAGTCTCAACCAACATGTTAAATATATTGCTTAGAAAAAAAGAGAGAATTCTTTAAGTTTTCTTTTTCCTATTTGCCAAGGTCTTAAGTGTAGGTTAGCTACACTTAAGGTTAGGTTAATAGGCATAACATGCAGGAATATAATGAAATCAATTAAAATAACGAATAACATTTAACTTTGATGTAGGAAAATAAAGGTAATAAAATTAAAGAAAAATCCACTTATCCAATTTATTTTGAGTACCTATTATATACAAAGTCCTATTTTAAGAGTTGTAAGAGCAACAAAAGTGAACAAGACTGAATCATTGTACTTACTGTGATACATGAATAAATATTTATCAAAGTGAACTGCATTAAGGTTTAAATTAATAAAGTTATATAAATGTTTAGAAGAGATAATTTTTCACTGGAGGAATTGAGAACTTAAAGAAAAACATTTTATTTGAGCAGCTAAAAATGTCTTGATGTGATTTTTAAAGATAGGGATTAACAAGGGAGGTGTTTTTAAATGAAGAACAAATGAGGAAGAGTGATTAAATATGACAAATACAACTGGGGTGACTCAAAAGAGACAACTGACAACAGAAAGATAATTAGAATCTGATTTGAAGGGGGAAAAGGGATGCGATGAGCCAGGTTGAGGGCAAAATGAATTTATAAACTACTACACTGTTAATTATAAATTATGACCTAAGAAAAAGTTCAAAGAGTCTGGAAAACATCTCAGAATGTTGCTGTGATGGCAGGAGCAACAACAAAACCATGTAATTATGCATTCTAAGTTTTATAGGATATAAAGAATTTTATTGGCAATAAAGCACTCTATTAGAAATAAAGTATTCAGTGGGACTCAACAGCTATACTAAGCTATGATGTTATTCTAGTTGAATAAGTCTTACATTTTAAGCAGTTTATAGTTTGTACAGTCTTTCAAGTACATGGCCTCACATAAGAGAAAGGAATTAGTGCTGTCGTTCTCATTTTAAGGGTACAAAGGCATAGATCTAAGTTTCAATACCTTAAATGACTGTGTTCAAGCTTGTTCAACTAGTGAGGCACTAGTGGAACCTAGATGTTCTTTATGCAGACTCAGTATTTTTTCACCTATTTCACTTAAATACTCAAGAACGATATAAACGCAATGAACTAGAGAGGTCTAAAGGAAATCATTAAATTAACTAAGGGAATAAGGAGAATCCTTCAGAAGGAGAAAGTTGAAAACTATGTGCATGAGAAATCTAGTTTGGAAATTGAGGATTTTATTAATAATTTTATAAATGTTACAAATACAAATAAATGAAAATGGCTTAGGTTATGAAATGCAGATAACTAGAATTGAAAGATACTCTAGACTGGACATTAACAAACACAGGACAAGCCGGCCACATCTGTCCTCTCCATATGCTTTGCATGATCTTCACAGTGTATTTTAACACATTGTAAGTAGTCGCCACAATTTTGAAACTGGGAGACTTTATAGAAAGATCCATATTTGCCACTTCTTTTGAAAATCAGAATGTCTGGAAAAAAGTGGGCTTTGGCCCAATACAGCACTCAGCCAGACTGAAAAGGGGCTTCACCGGTTAAACAGGAAATTTGTTCTCTGCTTCAATACGCTATCCCCTAAAGTACACCACTAGGGTACAGTGCTCTCTAGGGGATCACATCCAGTTGGCTTCACACATCTATATTACTTGGTAAGTGTTTCAGTGTTGGCCACGTCTCCAGAATCTAAGCAGAAATGTTTGAGGTGCCATTTGACATAATGGCAGGCGAGTCAGTCACACCCTCCTTCAGGTGAATTCTCTGGTTTGCTAACAGAGAATGAACACAGAAGGACATACTAGAAGACACATTCTATCTGTAAAAGTGGACTTCCATGCTAATGACAGTGCTTCAAAGGGAAAAATCTAAATACTCCCGCTTCTAAAAAACATGACTGGCTTTTTCTGAAGCCAATTTTTAAAAAAATTCTCAGATTCCATGAGATTCAGAATCACTTAGTCAATAAATATTTACTGAGTTCTCACTGTATGCCAGGTACCATTTTAGCTGCTAAGGCAAAAGCAATAAATAAAATAGTCTACAATTTCTGCTGCGGTGGACCTTATATTTAGTGACAGTAGACATGAAATAAACAATATAAAATAAATCCATATATAGTAGGATCCAGAAGGGGCATTGAGGATGTAAAGGGGATCGCAATTTTATTAAGGGAGATTATAGACAGCATCACTGAGAAAGTAACATTTGAATAACAGCATGAGGAAGAAAAGCAAAAATGAAGTATCTGAGGGAAAAGCATTTCAAGGAAATATTCTCCCCAATTTATTCTTGTAAGTTGCCCTTTGTGCTTGTTAATTCAAGTTGTTTCCTGCTACTGGCAACTAAGAGACTTTACCATTTTGACCCATGAGTATGATATGTCTGATGATTCTAATGTTATTAATATTTTTAAGGTATATTTTAATGTGTCACAGGGAAGAGCATTATGGAATACTGAGGATTTTAAAAGTTTAGCATCTAAAATTCTTTTAACTGCTTTTGCCAACTGTATAATGAATGACAAGATTTCTTTTTTTTCTTTCTTTAAAAAACAGTATCAAGGAACTGTGTACTCAGAAGCACACTATTACTACAAGAAAAAGGTAGAATTAATTTGGGTTTTTTTCTTAAAATGAGACGGGGAGAAACATTTTCACATTTATCCCCTGTTTCAGGAATTCTTCCAGGTCTCCTAGATGAATTATCTTTAAACAAAAAAGGAAGAAGAAAAATCTATTATTTATTTTGCATATAGCATGGGCCAGATATTTTAACATTTACTTTGCCTTATTAAAAAGATCATTGCACAAATTACTAGATTGAGACTGAAGCTAGATAACTCATGCAAGTTTACACAGTTAAGGGAAAAGCAAGCCAGGATTCCACCTCACCTGACATTAAAGTTGGGTTTTTGTATTAAGGAAAAATCAGAAGGTTCTTCTGGCCTTAATGTGGCCATAATCTTCTAACCACAACGGCACTTACTTAAGGTTGTTCTTTAATAATTTAACACTAAAAAAGAAATTCACACTACTTTTTGGCAGCATTTGTGTGAAGTTGATGGAAATATGTGAAGGGGAAGAGTCGGAAATAAATTTCTGGTGAAAAGATACCTATTACTGACTTATGTCCTCCAGCATATTTATCTACGTACCATTAGGCATTACTCCTATCTTTCAGGAGGTTTCTGGGGGGAAAAGCTGAAAGAACAGTTCTTATGTGTAGAAAACTAGAACAAAAAAGAAAGCAAGAGAGAGAGAGAGAAAAAGGCTAAGTTCCCAACGGGTTCTATTGTGCTCACAGCAACCAAACACTGCTCTCTGCTTAAAAAAAAAAAAAAGTCAGGCCATGGAGCTGGGAGGACTATACAGCGCTCTCACGTAACTGTTCTGATGAGGTGTCACCTATTTCCATCCAAAAGCTGTTGTAATATGATAACACCTTTGGGATAAGGCACTTTTCTGTCTATGAAATTATTGAATGCAGGCCTTATTCACCTTTCCACATTAGACTTGGATGCTCAAAATTTGACTTTAGGCCGCGCAGAAACAAGAGGAGGCATCCAGTGTACAAAAGTTGCCCATCTGGAAAACTCCTTAACGGGAAAGAAATGGAGGAGATGATCCAGTGAAGTCCTCCACATCTTTAATTTCCATGATTCTGCTAGGAAGTATTTTGGAACTTTCCTAACTCGAGGCAGATTCCACTGATTTCTAAAGAGGGGAGGCGCGGGTGAGGGGTGATTGACGCTGAAACATGGGAAGGAACTGTCCTTGATTGCTACAGAAAGACGGAAAGCCCAGGGCAAGAGGAAGGGGGTAACTGATCTCACACCACCTTATCTTGCTGAAATACCAGAGGAGAGGAATGGAAGAACCCAGCTGCCAATTTGCTGACTCTTCTGGCAGTGGAATGGTCACTGAAACTATCCTCCCAGTAATTATCTGTTAGGAAACAGACTCACTTTCCTCTTTAGGGCCCAAGGCTTGCTTTGACATAAAGTAAGCAATTAAGCAAATCCTTTTGGTTCTGTCACTTCTTTAACTTCAGTTAACTTCTTTAACTTCAGTTTCTAATCTGTTTTTTGTTAACTGTCCATGTCTTTAAGAGAAATAACAACTGGCTGTAGAAAATCTCAATGAAGGGAAACCAGACAAAAGGATTTGCAGGATTTGGTGAATAATGCATCCTGCCTAATTAAAGGAGATGTAGACCGGTGTCATTTCTAAGATGTTGCTTAATGTTAAATGAAAAATTTGCACTTTCAAGGATAGTTGAATTTAGGAATATAAAACATAAAACTTTGCTACCTCATCTTCATAGTTTCTAATGTTTTAGAATCTTATTGAAACTATGACAGAACAAGCATTTCAAACTGGATCTGTTTTCCCCAGCACCCTGTACCACTTAGATTTAGAAATCAGAGTCACTCTGTCTTCTATGTTTAGTCAACTGGATGTATCATGAATAAGGCTATCTTCTATTTGCAACTAACCATATTTTCTATTCATTTTTATCTCCAGGATACTGAATCCTTCCTCCCTGAGATATGCCAAAAGTCTGAGTGCTCACTATTTTTCAGCTTTTTTTTATGCCTTTATGCGTGCTTCCCAGGTGGTTCAGTGGGTAAAGAATCTGCCTGCCAAGCAGGAGATGCAGATTCAATCTCTGGGTAGGGAAAATCCCCTGAAGAAGGATTCCCACTCCAGTATTCTTGCCTGGGAAATCCCATGGACAGAGGAACCCAGTGGGGCTACAGCCCGTGGGGTCACAGAGAGTTAGACATGACTGAGCTACTAAACAGCATGACCTTTTACACAGATATCCTAGACACTGCCCCTACCTTCTAGAAGTGTATTTCTGAATCTACCATTTTGTGTAACCCTGTTACAGAAAAAAAAAAAAAATCACTCAAATTACACGTTTCAACTTTTTAAAAATTTCAATGATAAAAATGTTTTCTACAGAATATGAAGTGAAATAATAGTTCCTGAAATAGAAGTTTTAACTGAAAGGGACACTGGCTTTTATGTAGTCTGACTTTCTTAAAGGAGTGTGACTTTTTTTGTCATTCTTTTTTAAACTTCTTGAGAACATTTACCAAAGGGAAGAAAGTTCTAATCTCTTGACCTCTATTCCAGAGCTTAAAAGAATATTTAAAAAATTATTTTAGAGCATAGGAAGTCTAAGGAAAACTGCAATTTAACAATCAGCGATGCTCATGAATTAGTGTCCTGGCATAAACTCTATTTTTGCCCTCATGTATTATCTTTCATGACTGCATTACCTACAGAAAGGGGCAGCTGTTACTAATTTTGAAAATATTAATTTACCACCCCTTGAATTCTCTTACTCTGTGTGTTAGAAGCCATTATCTTTAAGCCATACCCATATGCTGTGAAGAGTCCTCAATGGCCTTTGCTTATTATCGAACAACTTTTGATTGTCGCCTATGGAAGCAGAGAACTGCTTTTGTCTCCTGGGATCTCAGCTTGTATGTTTAGCTCTGGATCCCCAACATTTAGCATGCCAGAAGGCTCAATAAATATTTGCTAAAAATTGAATAAATGAAGTTTGTGTATGTGGCAGCAGTGCTATTTTTTTTTTCCTTTCCTGTCACAGAGCCACCAGCTGCTTGTAGAACAGTGAAGGGTGAATTGTATTAATATAAATAAACATGGTCTGCCCCTAATTATATGTGTGACCTTGTGCAGGGGACTTCCCTCTCCAGACCCTGGTTTCCTCCTCTATAAAGTAAGGGAATTAAATCAGGTAATCGCCAAAGTCCCTTCCTGTTATTCCACCCAGTGATTAGTGTGTGATGACATAGCACACGTTACAGTATTATTTACAATGGTGGGGGCTGCAAACGTGGCCACTCACTCCTCCTCAAAGAGGACATGAGTCAAGTTTTACAGGCAAGGGGAGAAAAATTCAAAAGGAAGGGTTTTCTCTCCTTTATAGCTTCATAGGCTTTTATTTTCAGGTTTCCAGAGGTTAAGAGGATAAGGAGTAAAATAAAGAGCATTAGAAAATGTTTTTAAAGCTGAAAAATATTTTATTTAGATCAATTAACTGGATAATGGTTGTTTTTATTCACAGGAAGGACAGTGCTTTTCATATTCATAAAATATCAGTGACTCCAGACCCATTTAGTTCCCACACATCTGTTAAGTACAGAAAAAAGAAACCTAATGATCTAACAGAAAAATACACATTTTAAGGCTAACATTTGGTTCACAGACCTATCATTCTGTTTGCCAAAATGAAGTTACTGAAGCTTTCATAGTAATTGTTGTGACTGAGCAGAGCAAAAGGACTTATGTACATTCATGCTGGTATGTATACACATGTATTTGCGCCTCCCAAGGCCCTATTAGAACCTGCTATTTATTTCCTGAATGGAGCCTAAATTAGGTAGTGATATTCTGTGATGCTGCTGAGAAATGGATGTGCCATGTGTTCTTGTTTAGGAGAGAGACAATGAGCAGACAGAAACACAAGAGCATTCAATTACGATGCCCCAATTTATTTTTTAGCACAGTTCTTGCTGAAAGGTCTTTCAGGAAAACAAGAACAGTCAGGAAGCAACCCTCAGTCTCTGTGGACGAATGTGTTTATTGAGGGCCTACTTGGTGAGTAGCGCACAGAGTCCCTGGTTCCAGCTTCATTTTCTTCTAGCACTACTGAGTGAAATCTTCTCAGTTTCTTCATCCATAATTTGGGGCTAATACAGAATCATTGTGAGAATCAAATGGGGTAACATGTGAGTGTGCAAAAGAGACAGTGGGGAAGGGCAGGGAAGGTCATGTTAAGTCCATGCTAAAAAAGTTACCTTATTCTGTATTACTGTTTTCATTTCTCACAAATTTCATAATCCCATTTGTTAGCTGTCACTAGGCAAATATGAAAATTACCTTGTCAAAAAATTATAGTAGCTCCCCATGTTTCTTTACCCATATTATAGCATAATCATAATTATAAATTTATCACCGCCAACCAGGGCACCTGCCCCTACTCCCACCTTCAGGTAATACTGCTATAATGGATATCCCATGTGTAGAAGAAACTGTATGTTCAAATACATGAAACACAATATGTACCTGAAATAAGCTGGATAAACTGTAAAATATATGCACAATTTAACTTGTTTTATAATAGCCTAAATATTGCAAGTGTTAAATCAAGTATGCACGTGTATGTGCAAAGTTACTTCAGTCGCGTCCAACTCTTTGCAACCCCATGGACTGTAGCCCCCCAGCCTCCTCCATCCATGGGATTGCCCAGGCAAGAATACTGGATTGGATTGCCACGCTCACCTGCAGGGGATCTTCCCTACCCAGGGACCAAACGTCTCCTGCGTTGGCAGGCAGGTTCTTCAACTTTAGTGCCACCTGGGAAGCCTTAAAGCAAAGATGAGTGTCATTTTTTGGAGAAATCTATCACTACCACATCAGATTACAGCCTTACAGATTATAATCAGATTACATCAGATTACAGTCTGATTACACATCAGATTTCAACACCTCTCCTGACTTAGGAAAAGCATTATAATGTAGGCATTGTGGGGGGAGCTTGTCATTTGCTCACACAGCCACTTCTGGATGGTGCTACCTGGCTGGGATAAAGCCACTCTGGGACAGCAAGATTGATCTGAGCCAGAAAGAAGGGAAATAAATCCCCATATTTCAAACATCTCCCTTTCATCTTTATGCTTCTGACAATATAGGCTTAGTTCTCCTGCAAAGCTCTTAGTAGAACTAGCCATTAGAAAATGAAAATTGGGTATTGGTTACTTTTTGAAAGCTCTGAATGACTGCTTTCATTAGCACCTCCCAGTGAAGAGCCATATCTTTTTCACCCCCACAAATTACTTGCTTTTTTGGCCATGCTACACAGCCTGTTTTTGGCCATTATCTTGTTTTTGGCCATGCTACACAGCCTGTGAGATCTTAGTTTCCCAATCAGGGACTGAACACCCCAACCAAGGATTGAACCAGGGGGCCCCGGCAGTGAGAGCTAGAAGTCCTAACCACTGGACCATCAGGGAATTCCTTGCTGTTACCCTTTACCAAGCATATGTGATCAGAAGCCAGCAGTGGATCCTGCTACTTAGGTTCTCAACCTCCTCTGCTCTATGCTGCCTTGTATGAAAGAATCTCCTACTAATATATCTGCTGAACTTTTCACAGAGACAAAAACTTTACCATACAAGGCATAAAGACATTTATAGCTCTCCTAGAGAAACTATATCTAAGCACACAAGAATATGTAAAGAAGAACCAAAGTGGGAGAGATGTAAAGTGTGTCTTCTCTAAACATCCCCAGCCTGGATAGTTTGGAGGTGGGCTGGGGAGTGGATAAATGTGTTCAACTCTAAAACTAAAGCCCAAAACTGAAAGGGTTTCCTTTTACATGCCTGACCACAGGAACTTGAGTCGACCTTTAAAAATTTTTTTACCTGGTTATTTCTTGGGGCTTCAGGGGAAGAGCTGATTTGGGTGTAAAATTGTAACAATTAAGGTTCTCTGTCTTCAGTTTTCTATTTGAAATTCAAGGCCCCTACAGCCACCTAAGAAAGGCTGCTGGCACTGACATCAGGGGTTTCCTGAAAAACCCAGGCAGTATACCACACAGACTTTGCTGACTTCTAAATATGTAACAACGTGTGTGTGTGTGTGTGTGTGTGTGTGTGTGTTAGTTGCTCAGTTGTGTCCAACGCTTTACGACCCCGTGGATTGTAGCCCACCAGGCTCCTATGTCCATGGAATTCTCCAGGCAAGAATAATGGAGTGGGTGGCTATTCCCTTCTCCAGGGAAATCTTCCCGACCCAGGGATTGGACCCAGGTCTCCTGCACTGCAGGCAGATTCTTTACAATCTGAACCACTAGGGAAGTCCAGAACAACATGTCCCACAGCTAAAAGCATGCTTCAGGAACTGAATCACTGCTGAGGCTTCTATCTACATTATCTCCACATCCTTAATGGTGCCTTTAATTAAATTCTTTGATACATGAGTTTATATAATTAGTCACAGAAGAAAAAATTCAGGGTAAGAGAATTTTACTGACCTCATTAAACAGCTTAGAGCAAAAATCATAAAAGATCTTTTTAAACCATAAATGAGTAAATTTGACAACTACCACTTGTAAACACTTGTAAAAGAATGCAATATTCAAAATTTTGTCAATTAATTTATAGTGCTATATTTTAGACATTCTAATTCAATGTTAGAAATTTGGATTATATAAAAATTTTTTAAAAGTCTGTATAATATGCATAACTTTTAATTTCAGAATTGTTATTTTATAGAAATGCATATTTCAATATATCCATGTTTGTCATAATTGTATTCCCTCCTACTTAACTCAGGGCTAGTATAGCAAATGTCATCAATAATATTTGCTAAATGACTTTTAAAAGTACGTATTTTAATGGGTGGATGAATAGATAAAGAATCACCTGGACCATGGAAGTGTCATTGTTCAGAGGCTAAAATTCCAAAATCAATTCACAGAATCCACATATGTGGAGCAAGAGACCCAGCTCATTAACTGCTGCTGTCTTTTTATGCCTGTGCATTAATCAACAATTTAAAATTTTTGCTAATAAATAATTCATGCTACTGTGGTACTGGTTTTTAAAGAACTGGGTATTCTTAAAATTGTTGGTTTTCTTAAGACTCCTTGGCAATATTTTCCTGTCAATACCTAAGCACTGGCTCTATAAAACTCTCTGAGAATAAACTGGTTATTTTAATTTGAAAGATGCCAGATTCACTTAAACAATTAATGAAGGTCCACAGAGCTTCATCTTCTCCCTCATAATAAAAAAGTACAGTTAATTATTAAAACTATAATACAAAATAAAAAGTTCTAAAAAAAAAACCTCAGCTATACTAAAATGTGTATGTGCGTGCGCGCGCGTGCTCTTGGTTGTATCCGGCTCTGCGACCCCATGGACTGTAGCCCACCAGGCTCCTCTGTCTGTGTAATTTTTCAGGCAAGTATACTGGAGTGAGTTGCCATTTCCTACTCCAGGGGATCTTCCTGACCCAGGGATCGAACCCTCATCTCCTGTGTCTCTGGCACTGGCAGGTGGAATCTTTGCCACTGTGTCACCTGGGAAGCCCTTATATTAATGATAAAATAAAAAACATGAGCGAGGTAATGCTGAGTAGAACCCAAAAGGGGGCTTATATATATGGACCAGTGTCGTTTTTCCTGATCATACTGTTTTCCAAAATTTTTTACTGTGGTGAAATACACAAAATATAAAATTGACTATCTCAGCCATTTTAAAGTGTAAAGTACATGGATACTAAGTACATTCATATAGTTGTGCAACCATCACCACCATCCATCTCCAAAACTCATTTCATCTTGTAAAATTGAAACTCTGTACCCATTCAATAATAATTCTACATTCCACCTCCCCCATACATCCCCTGGCAACTACCATTCTACTTTCTGTAAGTGGAATCACAACATTATTTGTCTTTTGGTGGCTGCTTTATTTCACTCTGCATAATGTCCCTAAGTTTCTTCCATGTTGTACCACATGTCAGAATTTCCTTTCTGTTTGAGGCTGAATATTCCATTGTATGTATATGCCACATTTTGCTTACCTGTTTGTCTGTTGATGGACACTTAGGATGATTATATGTTTTAGTTATTATGAATAATGCTGCTATGAACATGGATGTATAAATAACTCTTCGAGCATGCTTTCAAATTTCTGTGCATATACCCAGAATTAGAATTGCTACATCATATGGTAATGTTATTTTTCATTTTTTGAGGAACCATCATACTGTTTTCCATAGCAGCTGTGACATTTTACATTCTGAACAATATTATACAAAGGTTCCACTTTTCCCACATCCTCACCAACACTTGTTATTTTGTCTTTTGTTTTAATAGTAGCCATTTTAATGCATGTGACATGGTATCTCACTGCAGTTTTGATTTGTACATTTTTAATTAGTGATGTTGGGCTCTGATTATATTTTTAAATTATATAGATAAAAGGCCTTTTTCCCTTAACCTTAACAATTCTAAGGAACACAGCTAAATAAAATGAAAATTCCAAAATTGTCAGTGCAAAGAGTTGGACACAACTGAGCAACTTTCACTTTAAACCCAATAAATGTATCTTTCAAAGATGAGCATAAATTTGAAGGAAATAGCTTAATGAAATGCAAGTCAGTTTACAGCTTTTCAACATGGCAATTAAACTCTTTATTGAGTTTGTTTCATTCATTCATTCAGCAAATACAAACTGAGGGTCTTATTTGTGTTCCACTGTGCTAGTTTCTGGGAATGTATAAATCAAACCCCAGGGTTCTTGGTCTCCAGGAACCTATCGCCAGTTTATGGGGCATTATCTTTCGTTAGCCAAGGACAGGTCAAAATAGAGAAGTGCCATGTAGTCCTTCTGAGAAGTCAGAGAGAAGCAGTTCAAGTAGTGTTTACTAGAGGAATGACTAGAAAATGTTGTGTAAGTTGAGTTTCCTCATCAGAAAAATCGGGATAATTTTCTGACTCAAGGGTTTTGTGCATTAACCACAGGGGCAGTGTAAAATGGTTAAGCAGGTGTAGACGTCTCCGTAACAACTTTCACAGCCTTTTATTGGCACCTATATAGCTAAGGTTCAAGAACATTTTGCTCTAGCCCAGAAAAATGGGGGCTCTCATTAATTGAGAGATTTTCACAATAATATTTCTCTTGATTAGCCACTGAAAACAGTCAGTACTTGGAAGAAAACTGCTGTCATTACTAATGAGTTATATAAAATAGAAAGTGCCTGGAAAATATAGACCTGACCAAGGTAAAACTGTTCACTGAGACTTGTACTTAGGGTATAACATTCAACATATTTATACTTTCCCTGAAGGGACAAAATGGACCCCAGGACCTCCTATCCAGACTGTAATATTATTCAACGTATTAATTCATTTAAAAAAGGAACATCTGCCTTAATGGAGAAAACCTGCTGGTCACAAGAATTTGGACCATGCTTATCCTGGACAATATGTTCTCATTGCCAATTCATTAGCTAGTTGGATTACTAGGTGGTTTACCGACAGGTAAGAAACCCTGGTTGTATGAATCAGGGCAGCCTCCTTTTTACAGTAATTTATTTGTCATAAAATTGTAAAGTAATCATTTGTTTTTTTCTGGTATGCTACAGCAGTCTCACACTCCTGATGCTGGAACTGGCTTTTCCCTTTGTAATATTAAAAAGAAAAAAAGTTCTGAGACATTTAAACTCAAAGCTTAATGCTGGATACTGACATTAGGATGACTGGACACAAGAAAGGAATTAAAGCAGTCTTAGGAAGTGCCTCTCCCACCCCTATCCCCCAACAAGGGCATTCTCCCCCCATAAGCATTAACTCTATGCACTTGGAAGCAATCCACTTATTTTCTAAAACTTAAACTTTTCTACAGATCTGATTCTGCACTTTTTAATAAGTTTCATTACAGTATTTTGTCAAGATGTTTCCTTTTTCCAAATACTGATTTGGAAATTTTTTTCTCATCTAAACAATGGCTAAGTCTAGGAAAAAAATATTTAAATTATTTAATTTTAATTTAAATTATTTTAAAAATTTAAATTATTTAAATTTCAATTTTTGTGTTTTCAAATTTTGATGCAATATCTTTATACATTAGCCTATACCGTCATAAGACTGTGATTTAGCATCAAAAATAAAAAGACCAGATGGGAATATTTACTGATGCTTTCTTTAAGGTATAAAAAATGTGAAAAGAGTGAGGTAGAAAAACTATGCTGGAATGTATCTACTATTTTTTTAGTAAAACTGTAGTAGATATTCATTATGATTTATTTTTGCTTGAAGCATATTTTGTCTTTAAGTTATTTTGGTGTATAAAGATAGGGTACTTTCATATATGTACATTTTTTTCCTCAATAACACTATGGCTACATTGCTCACCCTAATATCTATCTCTGGCTTGGAATGCTGCTTCTTGAAGTATTTTTATCTTATTTTTAAGTGTCATATTCTACAGTAGAATTTGCTTGCTTCTCTAGACTGCTGCCAAGAATCTAAATATAATAGTAAAACTTTATTGAAAAGCGGAAAAGAGGAAAATTTGAAAATTGGAATCCTCTGCCTTAGTTCTGAGAAAATATTTTTGTACCTATGTGCTTTGGGGACTTGACATTAGTCATTTGGCTGACCCCAGGAAAGGATGTGAATGGAATCTTCTTAAATAAGATCATTTTCACTGTTAAATTGTAATGTATTCTTTGTGTAAAACTAATTATTAAAAAATCCATCTATTCTGATTATTTTTGCCTCTATAAGGAAGCACATATATTTTTTACTTTATCAATTCCTGTACCTATTTGTTAACATTTCCTTAAATGCATTTTCTCCAGATGTTGAAAGTAAAAAAGCCCTTGTTATTTTTTCCATTGTCACTCTTTACTACTTTCCATAGGCAGCATATTGTGCATGCCAAGGACTGGAGGAAATAACAGACGTGTGAGCCCCAAATTATAGGCACAAAAATAACTTTCATAAAATAGGTTTTAAATGACACCGCTTTCCAAAAAGTCAGCTCTAATTGACTCAAGCCTAGAAAGCAGTAACTTTGGGGAACATCAGACACACGTCCACGAAACCCAGAAAGAGTTCCACCGTGTGACATGAGCTGAATGATGAGCTTGCTGCCAGCACATTCCAGGAGGCAGGCGGGGTGTTTTGATACCAGTCTCAACAGTACTGGGCTGACATTGCTGAGAGGCTATTTTATTTATACGAGCAGCTCCTAATAAAGCCAGCTCCATGGTTCGCCAGCAACAGGTAAAAGAAAAGAGGCAGAGAGAATTTGAGAAATAAGGGGGAGACTCCGTTAGGCTTTTCTCTGCAAGCAGACAGAATCCTCAGGCTGGCTTACCGACTGGAGCAGCCGCGGGTTCCTGCTGTTCACAGAAGGTTACAGATGGCTGCCTGGGCAGGAAGCCCGCCCCCTTCCGTAACGGGGCTCCGGGGAGCGCCGGGGGCCAGCAACTGGACCTCTCCTTCCCTCCAAACGTCTTCTCTAAACCCCTACTGAGTCAAAAAAAAGAGAGATGAGAGAAGGAGCAAGAGAGGAGGACGAGAGAACAAACCCAAAACGAGTGCGTGTCGCTGGAAACCTTTCTGTTAGTCCGTTCTTTAGTGGAATCTTGAATTATTAACCTCTTCACTTCCGATTGGAATAGCGCTTTATAACTTCGCAGGCATCTCTTTAATGTCCTGAATCAGTTTCACCAGCTGACTGAAGTTCTATACCATTTGGGTTGAATTATAAAGGCATTTGTGATTTATGCAATTTCAAGTAAGCAAAAGCAGGTTTGAATTCTGCAATAATTAAAAGTATTTTAGCACCTCAAATATTGTATTAATATTGTTCTCTGGTTCAAAAGCATATTTTGAAAGTTTTGCTTTTCCCATCGTTTGGTGCATGTGTTTTTTTTTTTTTTTTTTTTTTTAAGTATAAATTTTAAAAGTACCCTGACTTTTTGGACCTATTGAATAAGGAATTAATTTAATAACCATAGTCTTTCATATATATATGGTTTTAAGGTAATATTATTATCACAATCTTCCATTTGTATGTATTTTAAGACACACAATATTTGCATGCTTAGGCAAGGTGCTTCTTAAAAATAACTTATATTTTGGACTTTGCAAAATTAGGAAATTCACCTAATGTATATCTCTGCCCAAAGAAGAAGCATGAACCAAATAATTTGTGCTAAAACATAAAATGCAGTATTATTTCTAACCTCACAATCACCATCATAGTAGAAACAAAATATGTCACAGGAAGAATATACCTACTTTGAAACATTTATAATACACTTATTTGATTCAAAAATAACATTCAGGAGAAGAAAAGTAACTTTCCTCTACCTTTCCAAGTTCTCAGCTGAGGCATGCCTTGTAAGAACATCAGAATAACAGGAGAAAAACAAAAGTATACCAGCATGTATTCTTCCTGTACACACTAGAAAGTCTCAAAACTCAACTTAGTAACTCCCCAGAATGACCCATCTCCTTAAATACCGTCTCCAGCTAAAGACAAAATAGATGTTGGGAGGTAGGGAGCCAGTTATGGAAGATTATCAAGCAAAGCACAGTAAATAAGGATAAGGTTGTTATACAGATTTAGGTCCTAGGCCTCTCCTTAGATAAGTTTCTAGAGATATAGTCATCTTCCTCTTCCTCGTAATTGGAAGGACCCAGGTTTCCCCACATTGCAGGTGGATTCTTTACCAGCTGAGCCATGAGGGAAGCCAAATTGAAAGGACGCACTCTTACAAATGAAGATTTCCCTTATAAATGTAAATATGTCTTACAAAAGTAGTAACTTCTATTCATTTTTCAGGTTTTTTTCTAGGTCTGCTGTTTCTTTAAAAAGATCAGCCCAAAATAATCCTTATCCCAGAGAGACATATTTTCGGGTAGCAAATTCTACTTCCCTTCAAAAATTACAGAGTAACTAAATTCTATTATATCAGCAATAAAAATGGTTAGGCATTTCATCATATCAAGAATAAAAGATTCTAACCAACTATAGTTATGCTCCATAAAAACACAGAAAGAGCTTAAAGAAAGGAAACTATTGAAAATTAAAGAATGTAACAGAAGAGTTAAAAAAAAAAAGAACTGCAACTTCATAGTAAGCACATCCAGGTATTCTGCGACTGGACTACATCTCGGTCAGTTCAGTTCAGTCGCTCAGTCGTGTCCAACTCTTTGCGACCCCATGAATCGCAGCATGCCAGGCCTCCCTGTCCATCACCAACTCCGGGAGTCTACCCAAACCCATGTCCATTGAGTCGGTGATGCTATCCAGCCATCTCATCCTCTGTCGTCCCCTTCTCCTCCTGCCCCCAATCCTTCCCAGCATTAGGGTCTTTTCCAATGAGTTAACTCTTCGCATGAGGTGGCCAAAGTATTGGAGCTTCAGCTTCAACATCAGTCCTTCCAATGAACACCCAGGACCCATCTCCTTTAGAATGGACTGGTTGGATCTCCTTGCAGTCCAGGGGATTCTCAAGAGTCTTCTCTAACACCACAGTTCAAAAGCACCAATTCTTCGGCACTCAGCTTTCTTCACCGTCCAACTCTCACATCCATACATAACCACTGGAAAAACCATAGCCTTGACTAGATGGACCTTTGTTGGCAAAGTAATGCCTCTGCTTTTAGATATGCTATTTAGGTTGGTCATAACTTTCCTTCCAAGGAGTAAGCGTCTTTTAATTTCATGGCTGCAATCACCATTTCAGTGATTTTGGAGCCCCCAAAATAGTCTGACACTGTTTCCACTTACTCATTGATTATTAATAATTCCTCAGATAGCTGAGGGCCTTCTTAGTTTCAAGTGCCATGCTGAATATTAGGGATTCAGTAATAAGTAAAATATACTATTTGCCCTCAAGAAACTGACAGTCCTTATGATTATACAACTGAAGTGAGATTCAAGGCATTAGATCTGATAAACAGAGTGCCTGAAGAACTATGGGCAGAGATTCAAAACATTATACAGGAGGCAGTGACCAAAACCATCCCAAAGAAATGCAAGAACGCAAAATAGTTGTCAGCCGAGAAAATGAGAGAAGAAAGGCAAAGGAGAAAGGCAAAGATATACTCAATTGAATGCAGAGTTCCAAAGAATACCACATAGAGACAAGAAAGCCTTCTTAAGTGAACAATGCAAAGAATTAGAGGGAAAAAATAGAATGGGAAAGATTAGAGATCTCTTCAAGAAAATTAGAGATATCAACAGAACATTTCATGCAAAGATGGGCTCAATAAAGGACAGAAAAAGTATAGACCTAACAGAAGCAAAAGAGGTTAAGAAGAGCAGTCCAAGTTCAATGCATGAGACAGGGTGCTGAGGGCTGGTGCACTGGGATGACCCTGAGGGATGGGATGGGGAGGGAGGTGGGAGAGAGAGTCAGGATGGGGAACACATGTACACCCATGGCTGATTCATGTGAATGTATGGCAAAACCCACCACAATATTGTAAAGTAATTAGCCTCCAATTAAAATAAAATTTTAAAAAAGGAAGAGATAGCAAAAAAAAAAAAAAAAAAACCACAAAAATACAAAAAAAATCTTAATGACCCCAATAACCACGATTGTGTGACCACTCACCTAGAGCCAGACATCCTCAAGTGTGAAGTCAAGTGGGTCTTAGGAAGCATTACTACAAACAAAGCTAGTGAAGGTGATGGAATTCTGGCTGAGTTATTTCAAATCCTAAAGGATGATGTTGTGAAAGTGCTGCACTCAATATGCCAGCAAATTTGGAAAACTCAGCAGTGGCCACAGGACTGCAAAAGGTCAGTTTTCATTCCAATCCCAAAAAGGGCAATGCCAAAGAATGCTCAAACTACCATACAGTTGTGCTCATTTCACAGGCTAGCAAGGTAATGCTCAAAATCCTTCAAGCTAAGCTTCAACAGAACTTCCAGATGTACAAGCTGGATTTAGAAAAGGCAGAGGAACCAGAGATCAAATTGCCAACATCCATTGGATCATCGGAAAAGCAAGGGAATTTCAGAAAAACATCTACTTCTCCATCATTGACTACATTAAAGTTTTTGACTGTGTGGATCACAACAAACTGTGGGAAATTCTTCAAGAGATGGGAATACAGACCACCTGACCTGCCTCTCGAGAAACCTGCATACAGGTCAAGAAGCAACAGTTAGAATTGGACATTGAACTACAGACTGGCTACAAATTGGGAAAGGAGTATATCAAGGCTGTAGTATATTGTCATCCTGCTCATTTAACTTATATGCAGAGTACATCATGCAAAATGCCAGGCTGGATGAAACACAAGCTGGAATCAAGACTGCTTGGAGAAACATTAACAGCCTCAGATACGCAGATGACACCACACTTACGGCAGAAAGGGAAGAGGAACTAAAGAGCTTCTTGATGAGGTGAAAGAAAAGAGTGAAATAGTTGGCTTAAAATTCAAAAGACTAAGATCATGGCATCTGATCCTATCACTTCATGGCAAGTAGATGAGAAACAATGGCAATTTTATTTTCCTGGGCTCTAAAATCCTGCAGATGGGGACTGCAGCCATGGAATTAAAGGATGCCTGCTCCTTGAAAGAAAAGCTATGACAAACCTAGACAGTGTATTAAAAAGCAAAGACAACACTGATGACGAAGGTCCATATAATCAAAGCTGTGGTTTTTACAGTAGTCATGTATGGATGTTGAGACCTGGACCATACAGAAGGCTGAGCACCAAAGAATTGATGGTTTTGAACTGTGGTGCTGGAGAAGACTCTTCAGAGTCCCTTGGATAGCAAAGAGATCAAATCAATCAATCCTAAAAGAAATCAACCGTGAATAATCATTGGAAGAATTGATGTGGAGGCTGAAGCTCCAGTACTTTGTCCACCTGATGCAACGAGCTGACTCATTGGAAAAGATCCTGATACTGGTAAAGACTGAAGGCAAAAGGAGAAGGGGACAGCAGAGGATGAGATGATTAGAGTGCGTCACTGAATAAATGGACATGAATTTGAGCAAACTCCATGAGATAGTGAAGGACAGGGAAGCCTGGCATGCTGCAGTCCATGGAATCACAAAGGTTGGACACAATTTAGTGAGTGAACAACAAAAAATCGACAGTCTGGTGGAGGTAATGACAGCATGGGTTTCCATCACCTTCTATTTTAAAGCTCTTTAATTTAAACACTTAGTAAGGTAAAATAAAGACAACTCAATTCTGTCAGTTCTCAGTTGAACAGGCCCTGAGTCACTACACCTGACCATTCTGATTGGTCACTGCACCTATTCTGGTTAGTCCCCAAGTTGTACAATTTATTAAATAGTGTAATATCATGTCTGTTTGGACACAATAGATATTTGAATCATTTGAGCTTTCTTCAAACAACTTTTAAAATATTTGTATTTACCTTACATAAATGCTATAACTTGCTAAACACAAACATAAACAAAACCATAAAGGTAAATCTATTCAGTTTTGAGAAATATTTTTTCTTTGAGAAAAAGGAAATGTAAGTAGAAAGCCTCAATTACTTTTGTCTTAGCTTTGGATACTGTTGTGTGAGGAAGTGATACTTGGAGCTACAGTAGTCTTGGAAATAAGAGGAAAAGCCAACGGCAGAAGTGCTGAACAGAACCCTGCAAACCTGAGCTACTCAATTACCCACCTGGGATGGACGACCTTTCATTGTTCGATCGACTTATGTTGTGAAAAACTGTTACTTGCACTCAGCAGCATCTGAACTGAAATGCTAGATTTAGAGCAAGTGGGTTGATTTTTGCTTCCTAGGAATAAAAACTGACTAGCTATACTTATATTCCAAATAAAGGATTTTGTAATATGTATTTAATTCATGCTGGTTTCCCAATCATAAAACTTCTTGGGAGGCATATTAAACTCAATAAAACCTAGATTTCTAGAATTAAGCATTATTTCCTGGATAAATGGCCGTCTTCCACACATTCTTGGAGTTCAGAAGTTTATCTGACTTTGAACGCTGACTTTAGGTGACTCTCAGCTTGCTGGTTTCAGAGCCAGCAGTGTGGTGTATAGCCATATCTTACAATTTGATTGACCACATCATAAAACACTCAACAGACATTCAGGCCAACACAGTCAAGTGAGAACCCACGCCAAAAGCTAAAATTTACATCTCTGTGTGTAACTGTCATCGACTCTGAATATGTATTTGAGAGATTAGAAATTAGAGCAAATTAGAGTCTATCGGATCAGCTCAGTGGCTGTATCATAAGCATTTTCACATCATGTATTTCAAAACTTGGCCAAATGGAAGGTCCATTCTGCTTTCATAGCACCCTTTGTCATCTAGGCTATAGACTTCCTTTGCCATGGTACAGTCACTTCCAACATCCAGACAGTGATATAAGAGAACATATGTATTTGGGGAATCTGAACAATTGATGTCATGTAGTTCATTGCTAAAAAAATTATTGGGGCTGAAGGTTGATAAAGATGCACTGATTTCCTAAACATAGACAAAAACTCCACAGATAGATATTCTTACTTAAAAAAAAAAAAAGAAACAAAAAAAGAGCTCTGTGGGTGTATGAATGATTTATTATATTTTTTACAGGACATCTGAACAGAAAGAATCATAATAAAGATACATAAAAGTAGAAAAAGAACCTATGATGCTTAAGCATAATAGATAAAACATGAAGTGTGCTTCAAGGGAAAAAATGAAGTCACACTGGAAATGCCTTAAATGTCTACATGTGTAATGATTCAGCAAGGCCCAACACGCTAATGATGGCCATCGTCGAATGCCGCCGTGCTGCAAAGCAGAGCCATTCCTTTATGTTGCCCCATCCAAGTCCATTAAGGAATAATGGTTCTAAGATGAAAGTCTTGTTAGGGTTTCAATGAAAATGTTTGGCACACCATGATGAAAAGTCAACAATCTGCTTTTAACGAGAGACACTGGAAAAACGTTGGTTAACATACCACTGAAAATATTAATTCTCCTTAATGGCAGGATGCAACATAGCTTTTTATAGTTTTTGATCCATGTCATAAATTTGGCTATGACAAAGGGGATATTCCGGCTTTAACTCACTGGCAAGAACATAAGCTATTTTCCAGCCCTAAGAGGTTTGGCCCTTAGTTCTTTGTAATGCTCAAAGGAACAGATTTCTATTCTCAGAGGGACAGGCTGTGTGTGTTTGCACGGCGCATGCATTCGTGCATATGCACACACTCACATGTGCAAGTTTGTAGTCAGTGTGTGTACATCAGCAGTGTGAGTAGTTTTCTTTGAGCTTCTGGAGAGAGAATAGAAGGGAAAAGAGTCCCCAGTCCCGGCATCATTGCCAGAATTCCAAAATTAACAAAGTCAAATCAGTGAGGCAGATAACAGCCTTAAAAACCACAATAACTTGATCTCTGTATGTCCGATAATAAACTGTTCATTTCAACAGACTGTGGTTAGAAAAAGTGGGAATATTTCCTATGCTTTTCCCCCTCAGCATAAAGTGTAAATTTTCAGATTTTTACAAAAGAGAGAATGACAAGGGGGAAAGCGGTCCTCTTATTAGCACACAGCAAAAAATTTTGGCTTCAGAAGTTAGATTTCAAAACAGTGTTGCTCTTGTTCAAAATCCTTAAGTAGTAGTCTCTCTTAGTAAGAGACATGCATATGTGACAAATACAACTTTAGTGCCAGATCTTATTTTATCCCTAATGCCTTCTTTCAATTCTGCCAGTGAATGAGTGTTTGTTTGTTTTTCTTTGACAGCATTGAAAGGAAAAGGATTTTTGAATAGGATGACTATAGGGATATTCAAGACAGAAGAACATAAGTTTAATCATGTTTTAAGTTTATTCCTGATGGCTTTGAATTCTTCTTCAACAATAACAAGACAATGAATTAAAAATGCTAATAAATTTGTTTCCTCTATTTTAAAATTCATTGTGAATTTGGTGTCTTAGAACAATTGAAAAAAAGAAAAACAAAGTGTGAACTTGGTATACAGGAAAAATACAAAGTAGCTCACCACCAGACATCTTAAATGTTTTTTATGAATAGGAACAAGGGCTTCCCGTGTGGCTCAGTGGTAAAGAATGCACCTACATTGCCAGAGACACAGGAGATGTGGGTTTGATCCATGGGTTGGGAAGATCCTCTGGAAGAGGGCATGGCAATCCACTCCAACATTCTTGCCAAGAAAATCCCTTGGACAAAAGAGACTGGTAGACTACAGTCCATGGGTCACAGAGTCAGACACGACTGAAATGACAGAGAGTGTACACAAGCATGAATATGAACATGAGCGGAGTGAAGCATACTTTATTGTTTCTTTGTTATTAAGTAGTTCTTAAATTTTCATGAGCATAAGAATCACTTGGTGGAGGTGGGGGTAAGAAGCTTGTTAAAAATTCAAATTTTCAAGGTGTTCAACATCAGTAATCATTTAAGAAATGCAAATCAACTCTATAGCAAGGTACCACCTAACACCGGTCAAAAGAGACTTCATTAAAAAGTCTACAAATAACAAATGCTGGAGAAGGTATGGAAGAAAAGGAACTCTCCTACACTGTTGGTGGGAATGTAGGTTGGTGCAGACACTGGGGAAAACAGTATGGAGATTCCTCAGAAAACTAAAAATAGAATTATCATAAGATCCAGCAATCCCTGTCCTGGGCATTTACTCAGACAAAACTAGTTCAAAAAGATTCGCACATCTTTATGTTCATGGCAACACTATTCACAATAGCCAAGACTTGGAAACAACTCAAACGTCCATCGACTGATGAATGGATAAAGATGTGGCTATTGTTATTGTTGAGTTGCTAAGTCATTTCCAACTCTTTTGCAGCCCCATGGACTGCAACCCACCAGGCCCCTCTGTCCATGGGATTTCCCAGGGAAGAATACTGGAGTAGGTTCCCAAACCAGGGATGGAACTTGCATCTCCTGTATTGGCAAGTAGACAGTCCCTGGGAAGCCCAATGATGTGGTGCATATATATAGTGGAACACTATTCAGCCATTAAAAAGAACAAAATAATGCCATTTGCAGCAATGTGGATGAACCTAGAGATTATCAAACTTAAGTGAAGTAAGTCAGAAAGAGAAAGACAAATACTGTATGATATCACTTACATGTGGAGTCTACATATGACACAAATAAATCTATCTATGAAACCAAAACAGACTCACTGACATAGAGAACAGACTGGTGGTTGCCTTAAAGGAGGGTTGTTGGAAGAGGGATGGAGTGAGAGGTTAGGGGTAGCAGATGTAAGCTTCTGTATATAGAATGGATAAACAACAAGGTCCTACTGCATAGCACAGAGAATTATTTTCAATGTTTTAAGACAAACCACAATGGAAAAAGAATACTAAAAAATGAACATATGTATATGTAACTCAATCACTTTGCTGTCCAGTAGTAATTAACACAACACTGTAAAGCAACTATATTTCAATAAAAAAAGAAACTAAAAAAAATCAAAATTTTAGATCCTGAGGTACTAATTCAGATTATTCTTATTCTTATTCAATCTGCTATTGGTTTTCCTGTTAATGGAATAAATTTGCACATTCCAAAAAAGTGTGCTCCTTCAAAAATGCAGAGCCCTCTTCAATGCTGGTGCTCCTTTGTTGGCTGGACAAGAACTTGAAGGCAATGCTATAAACAGAATTTTAATATCATAAATAATGATTAAATTAACTTCAACATAGCTAATAATCCTGACCTTTTTATGAGTGCTGTAAACAATATTAATTCTTGTAAAAAATTATATGCAAGAAAGGGAAAAAGCATAACAAAGCATTAAGTTGTCTGATTCTTTCCCTTATATTTCTCTTTTTTCTTGCTTTGGCCACAGTACATAGATTGAACCTGAGCCCCCACATTGGAAGGGCAGAGCCCTAACCAGCGGATAGCCCTGGAAGTCCCTCTTTGTATTTCTTAACATATGATGGAGGACTAACATCATTTACCCTTTTTCAGTGGCCTGTGGTTGCACAAGATTGAATGAAATAATCTTACTTTTCAATCAATGCACATTTTGGGGGCGAAGTTTATGTGTACTCTTGCAAAATACATATTGTGTTTTAGGGTGCAGAGACACTTAGTTTACATCCATAGTGCTATGTTATGTGTCACACTCTCTTCTGTCCTTTGCACTGACCATTACTACATCACTATGGGACCTCCCATGTGTCTCAGTGGTAAAGAATCTGCCTGCCAATGCAGTAGATGCAAGAGATTCAGGTTAGATCCCTGGGTCGAGAAGATGCCCTGGAGGAGGAAATGGCAACCCAAACCAGTATTCTTACCTGGAAAATTTCCATGGACAGAGAAAGTCTGGAGGGCTGCAGTCCATGGGTTGCAGAATCAGACACGACTGAGTAACTGAGTGTGCGAACACACACATCTTTAAGGTCAGTTTACACTGCATCACGTTATCTGATCCATACTATCTAACTGCTCTATAACCTGCCATTGTGCGTCCTCCACAGTTTAGCGAGCCTTTCTCCTGGATGGAGTCCCAGTTTGCCTTCAAATCATCACCACTAAAAAAGATGCTACAGTGGGTATCTTCTTACATATCCCTGAAGCAACCTCACATGTCTCTTTCAAGTCAGATCCTTCCAATTTACACTTTATAACAAACTTTAGCAAAGGGGAGATCTATTAGGGTTTCAAAATGTTTTTCATTAATTTGGTAACCTCAGTAACACTGAAAAAATCTATTTATGATAACCTATGGAAAGTACAATTTACTTCACGAAATAATTGATAGACTTTATTCATTCTCCTCTAGCTCTCTCTAGAGTGATGAACTACTTTAGGCAAAAAAGAAAGAAAGAGAAGAGAGAAAAGAAAAATATTTTCTCTCTCCATTGCTTTTAATGAAAGAGAAATAAATCATATCTTCTCCCAAACCTACTTAAATTGACTTGACAACAAACATAATGTTTTTCACCTGTGATTATCTGGGAACTCAGTCCAGATATCTATACACTGATCTGAATCAAATTTAGTGAATTGAATTCTTTTGAAATAAAGCATTAGTAGTGCCAGAATTTTACATTTAAACAGTAGTATTTGAGATTCATATACCTTTCAGTAGGGCACATGTCTAATATGTCAGTTCACTGTTTTCATATTTATTAAAAGAACTTTCACATCCTTGCATTGAATGGAGTGCTACTGGAGTCCGGTTTGTTTATTTGAATGTCTCTCTGTATTCGGAATTATTCTGCTAGCAAATATGAAAAAACTGCTATGCAGAAATAATCTTTAAAAGATTAACAACAATTTAAAAATAAAAAACTTTCAGAGCACATATTAAATACTCTGTGTGCAGCCGCCATGAAACGTACCATGTAGTCATATCTGTTGTTGATCTGACTTCTGCACATTTTAAAGTGCTGAATGTCCAGAGCGATGGCTTGAATACCATGTTCCAATAAAATGACATTTAACATACTGTATTTTAACCAAATTGACAAAGTCATTTTTTATTGATTAAGTATTTTAATGAGATAGGAAAACAAAGAACAGTTTTTAGTGAAAACAAGCATCTGAAAGCACAGAGGAGGTAAATGGAAATGAAATTTAACATGCACATTGCCATTTAACATACCCCTTCAATATGGGAGGTCACCTAATCACTTACTATTTTGGATGGAGGAAGGTTCATTTTAGGCAATGCTCCATCTCTTGTGATTCCTTAAGCAATGGTCACCACATTTATTGAGCTAAAGAACTCTTTCCTTTCCAGAAATCTTATTCTGGACAAGTAATTATAAGTGAGTAGGAGTAAAGCTGCTCTAATGGGAAGAGGAAGCATCTGTTTCAACCCGTGATCATCCCTTCTCTGTCCCCCGCCAATACTTCTGAGGAAGTGTTGGGCTCTGGAAGAACTAGTTTGGAAAGCACTGATTCTAAAAAGTAAAGACCCACAAGAGCTTCCCTGGTGGCTCAGATGGTAAATGCCTGTAATGCGGGAGATCCAGGTTTGATTCCTGGGTCAGGAAGATCCCCTGAAGGACGAAATGGCAACTCACTCCAATATTCTTGCCTGGAGAATTCCATGGACAGAGGAGCCTGACAGGCTACAGTTCATAGGGTTGCAAAGAATCACACATGACTGAGCAACTAACACTTTCTCTTTCAAAGACCTAAAAGGAGAAAGAAACACAACCCTTTGTACCTGTTTGCACTAATTAAAAACAGAATGAATCTCAATGAGTTTGAAAGTAGATGAAGCTAAAAGGGTATCTCTGCCCTTGAGTCTAATGCAGACTCAAGAAGCTCCTATTTTAAGCTTAATTGTACTAATCTTTTTTTTTCAGTGTACTACAATCTCCCCCACCCACAAGGGGGTCATGCACAAACTGAATGTAGGACAGGAGACACTTGACTTTGTCATGCACCAGGTAGCAAACATTGACAGAGGATGGCTTTCAAAGTTGCTAAATACGGTGGATATTTTCTCACTTTATCCTCATTACCACGAAGGCAGGTGTGATCCACTCCATTTTACTAATAAGGAAACTAAAGTTTGAAAGGAGGGGAATACTTTGTGGTCATATTTAATATTAATATTAATATTCAATGTGGTCATGTTGAATATTTCATTATGCAGAATAGCCCTTTTTGTACTCATACTCTCATTCATAGGCAAAATACGAGATGCTTTTCCAATTTTGGGAACCTTCAAAAGTAGGTTTTACTGATGGAATTTGTATAAACAAATATGTCAGGAATCACAAAGAAAAACAGTATTTTATTGGCTTATTCAAAAAACACAATACTTATTTTCAAAGGGAAATAACAGATAAATGTTGTTTATATAAGGGCAATTCAGAATGACTTGGCAGCACTCATGTTTGTTGATAAAGCCGAAATGAACTTTCACTTAGATATACTTTGAAGCCCTGTTTCTGGCCTGGTTCCAAGGGTGGGGTGAGGGAGAAATCTGTCAGCAGTTGGTCCTGATTGTATGCAGGGCCCTACACTGCAGACAGAAGACACCACTTTTCCTTCCTTGCACAGATCCAAGGAGAGCCAAGGTCTATTTCTACTATTTACAACATTTCTGAAATTTTCTCTTCCCTTCAGATCGACAAGCAAGGGGACAACAGCTGTGATGGTGCTATTTAAAGGTCTTAGTGTGCTTTCCACTGACACAGACTTGATACCCATGTCCTTAATTAGGCCAGGGAGACTCTGTCACCCTTGTTATTCTCAGAGTCATCTCTAGAGATTAGTTCATTTTTTGGTAGGGCAGGTTTTAAACACATCCTATAGACATGTAAATCTACACATATGTCTGCCCAAAGTCCATTCTCCATCAGCTTTGCTGACAGACCCACAGTTCTGGGATTTTGCTCATATTCAACAGAAAATCTGATAACCTGTAGTTTTAATAAATGCGCAGTGATTCTTTAAGAAAGGGATAAGAAGAAGGTGCATGTGTACTAAGTTGCTTCAGTCCTGTCCAAGTCTGTGTGACCGTACGGACCACAGCTTGCTAGGCACCTGTGTCCATGGGATTCTCCAGGCAAGAATACTGGAGTGGGTTGCCACACTCTCCTCCAGGGGATCTTCCCAATCCAGGGACTGAACCCACTTCCCTTACATCTCCGCCATTGGCAGGCAAGTTCTTTACCACTAGCGCTATCTGGGAAACCTGTAAGAAGTACAGTAGACAGACTTTCTCAAACATATTTGATTTCAGAATCCTAGAGGCTAGAGGCCACTTATTTTGTTTTGCCTCAGAACTTAGTACCATTTGGGATATGTGAGGAATCTAACTAATGAAAAAGCTAAAGGAAAAAGGCATTAATTAAGCTGATCTACTTCTACAGTGGTTCTCAATCTTGGTTGCATGAGAGAATCATCTAAAAAGATTTAAAAGACACTAATTCCCAGTCTGCACCAGCCCAACTAAACAAAAATCTCTACAGTTTACATAGGGACAATTTTAAAGTCCCTCTAGAACTGCCAGCATTAAAGATTATTGAGCTAAAGCAATCATTTCTATTTTTAAAAAATGAAGACATATTTAGACTTGCTTGAGAGTTAAGCTGGTAAAGATTCTGCCTGCAATGCAGGAGACCCCTGTTTAATTCCTGGGTTGGGAAGATCCACTAGAGAAGGGAGAGGCTACCCACTCCAGTATTCTTGGGCTTCCCTTGTGGCTCAGCTGGTAAAGAATCCACCTGCAGTGTGGGGCACCTGGGTTTGACCTCTGGGTTGGGAAGATCCCCTGGAGAAGGGAAAGGCAACCCACTACAGTATTCTGGCCTGGAGAATTTCATAGACTGTATAGTCATGGGGTCGCAAAAACTCAGACATGACTGAGCGACTTTCACATTTTAGAATGCAAGAGTTTATTACCCAGTGGTAGACAGAACTACTGGCCCGTATCGAGTTCAAACGCCATGTGCAGGCATAATGAAGTGTATCTCCTTTATAACTTTACACAACCAAGTGTGGTTCAAAGGTCTAGAAGTTTGTTAGAGATGCACAATCAAGATGGGGGAAATCGATGTATAATTTCAGCTATAGGAAAATCTTTTGAAGTTAGGAGTTCACCGCTCTTGTGATCTGGTTTTACACTAGAAGATGAAATGAGTACCATGTTAAGAAGAAGACAGGGACATTGTCCCCCAAATTTATGTGGTGAGCTTCTCAAGATGATTCACAGATAATCATTTTAGTTAATTCTTTTCAACTGACACCTAGTTTCATTTCATGGGGTATTTTTGCACATGTGCTTTCTTTCTTTGGTACTACACAGAATTTTTCATCCTATGTAAGGAAATTGTAACAAAAGGCAATACAGCCAAATATTGAGAGGGTAAGGGAATCTGGTGATTGGCAGCTGGTGACTGAGAAATTCAGGCAGCAGAATACTGAGTTTCCAACATAGAGCTTCACACATTCAACCAGTCACACTGGATCTATTCCAAGCAGAATATCCCTAACTTGTATGTGGGGTTAATGTGCTTCTCTTCAATGCTTAGTTTAATTCTTCTTGTGTGTTTCTTCTCTTCAGTCTTATCTAACACTTTCTGGTAACTGGGGACAGGTTGGAGAGAAGCAGGCTGGTAGATTCTTCTTGGAAGATATAAGGATACTTGCTGACCTTAAAAACCACATCCCTGATAAGATTTTGCTATACAAACTTCTGATGTAGGAAGGCAGAAACCCTTTAGTCTGACTACTGGTTCATTCCACACTATAAACAGATTCCCAATAAAAAACATTTCCTTCTCTACCAAAAGCACTCTCTTTTCCACCCAGGGATTGGACCCGCGTCTCCGGCATTGCAGGCAGATTCTTTACTGACTGAGCTACGAGGGAAGCCTTTTCCTAAATATCTCCACCAAATAGCTAACGCTAAAGAATAGTTAACACTTATTTACATATTCACACTTACCAGGAACTAAGTACTGTATATGTATTTAATTCATCAAATTTTCATAAGAAAACCAAGAGGAGAAGCACAGCGTTTTTAAAAACAAATTTTACATTTTAGAACACTTTTACATTTACACAAAAACTGTAAGAGTTCCCATATACCCTAAGCCCGGAGGTAGTATGAACATTAAAATTAGCATCTTACATTAGTATGGTTACAGTTAAGGAACTAATACATTATTCTCAACTAAAGTCCACACTTCATTCAAATTTCCTTAGTTCTTAATGTCCTTTTGCTGTTCTGAACATGAGACTTTTAAAGTAATTTCCAAGATTATACCATAGTTGTTGACAGAACTTGTCTTTAAACTCAGACTAGCTCCGGAGGCCCAAACTTTTAAGCACTTCTTTATAATGGCTTGGGAGAGAAAGGTTTCCTCATTAAATCAGACATCTTGAGAAGAAACTACACCAAGTAAATAGGAAAAAACGGTCTCTGCTATAGTTATAGGAAAGTCAGTACAATGATGTTGTGGAAAGCTTGTCTGTGTCATTTGTGGTCAAATACACCAACTCAAGCTCCATCATTTGTAAGTGGTGGGATTTAGTTTCCTTTTTGGAAAATGGGTATAATATTTATATTTAAGGGTTATTATTGTAAAGGAGAAGTGACTAGTATTCACTGACATCTTCTCTGTGCCTGATGTTAAAGTACTTAAAGGGCAATTTTTTCCCACTTCTTTCCTCTCTTTTATATCTCAACCCAAGTGTGTCTACATTCACTATTTGTAAAGAGACATTTCATCACTGAAAGGTGATAAAATGTAGGAATGGCCTCACAAGTGAAAAATTGTGATATTTCTCTTTGCATTCAGGAAGCTGATTGGCCACCATCCTGCATGATTTTCTTATTGTTGGCTTTCTGACAGTATCACAAGACTTGGTCCAAATGAGCATTTAAGGTCATTTCAGTTCGGTTTTTCTAATGTGCTATCTCCCTACCTCAGTTTCAGGATATTTAACTAACTGATATACAAACCACAGAAAAATGATTTTCTTCACAAAGATTAACTCAATATTTTGAGGCTTCCTTCCAAGAGCTAGTCTGGTTTTCCAAACAGGAGTTGGCTCCCACTGTGTTCCTACTGCTTCCTGGTGGAGCATCAGAAACAAGGACTTCATCTTGCACACAAACAAGGCGTTGGCAACAGAAGAAAAATGTCTGTCCAGCTAGGAAAAAACATTCACACACCCACTCATGCTCATGCCATCCATTCTACAAGTCTGGCAGATCTTGGGAGCTGCCTTCACAACTGTCATCGTGTTCTGACATGGATACGGAGGTGAGGATACATACATATTCAGCAGTATCTCAAGCCCAGCAAGCTGCTCCTCCATTGCTATCCTATCACTTCACTTTTCTTCCCTATTCTGTTGCTGCTTCTATCTCTCCTAATATGTCTACGCTATGAAGGTTCTAAGATGACCATTTAATTACTTTAACTAAAATGTAAGAATCTACTATAGCCATGAAAAAGATTTTGCAGCTTAAATGTTCTAAAATCTTGTTGGAATGCAGTTATCTCATTAACTACAAAAAAAGGTATAGTCTAATTTAAATGTATATATAATAAAATTAATTTAAAAAATACATATAAATAGAAGCCTAATTTAGAAATATGAATTCTTTCCCACTTAGGATACAAGCTATTTCATTTCCACATGAAGGAAAACTTATCTGTACCATATATCAATGGATTTAGAAAATCAAATTATATGAATATAAGGCTCAAAAGGGACCATGAAATGTGAAATTCATCCAGAAATAGCTTAACCATTCCAAATAACATTGTTGAAAATTGCCAGAAAAGAGATTTTATGACTTTCTGTACCAATGTGATATATTTTCTAAAATCCCCTCATCTCGTGTTCACATCTCAAGAGAAACAGAGGATTATCATTTCCCATTAACATCCCAATAGGCTTACACCAGCTCTGCAAAAGTAGACATGTAACTTACATGAGATTTGACTGCCAACGTGAGTTAAGATGGGTAAGAATAGATACCAAGAATCTCTACACATCTTGGTAACTGATTAGCCTGTGTGTGTGCATGCTCAGTTCATGACTGACTCTCTGCAACCCCATGGACTGTAACCTGCCAGGCTCCTCTATCCATGGCATTTTCCAGGCAAGAATACTGGAGTGGGTTGCTATGCCCTCCTCCAGGGGATCTTCCTGACCCAGGAAGATGTGATCAAACCCACATCTCCTCTGTTTCCTGCATTGGCAGGCAGATTCTGTACCACTAGTGCCACCTGGGAATCCCCCCTTACAGATTAGCCTAGCAGTCAAGATTATGAGCTCTGGACATACCCAACATGAATTGTCTGGTACTACTTCTTTTTTAAGGGACTTTCCTGGTGGCTCAGACAGTGAAGAATCTGCCTGCAATGTGGGAGACCTGGGTTTGATCCCTGGGTTGGGAAGATCTCCTGGAGAAGGAAATGACAACCCACTCCAGTATTCTTGCCTGGAGAATTCCATGGACAGAGGAGCCTGGCAGGTTGCAGTCCATGGGGTCGCAAAGATTCGGACAACCCCATGGCGCTACTTTTTAAAAACTATATGATCTTGGACAATTACTTATCCTATCTCTCTGTTTTTACATCTTTGATTGAAGTAATAATATGACTTGTCTCATCAAGTTACAACAGACGAATTAATATATTTTAGGGTGATAGAAACATAATAAATAAGATTTTTATTATTTCCTATGTGGTAGACATTGTACTTCTAGAAATAATCTGAAAGTCTTCACTTAATTTCCTGATATATCATTCATGAACCATTGTTATTGCCATTTTATGGATGAAAAATGGTAAAGCGGATTTAGAAGACTGTCCAAGAGGACTCCATCAGACAGTAAAAGAGTAGAGAGCTGAATTCAAGGTTCTCTTACTTCAGAGCCTATTTTAACAGTCTTCCTCCATGATAAGATATTACCTCTCCCTAGAAATGACAGAATGGGTTATTCAAAATACCATCTGAATATGGTCTAATTTTCTTCTATACCAATTTAAACGTTTTTGTGGAAACTACTGAATAAATTCCAATTCAGCTGAATTTTTCAATGAGAATTTTAGAGTTTTTCCCAAGATGCGTAAAGTACCTTAAAATGAAAACCAATTACTAGGTCTTTCTTCTTTTGTTTTCCCTGTTTACACATTTATACAGCAAGCATTTGTTAAGTACCATTTTATAAATAATGTTGGCAGTAAAATGAAGATCAAACAGTATTACTGCTGAGTGCCACTTCTAAGGTATTATCGAAGTAGAAGAGATGAGACAACTCTTCATTCTATATATGATAAAATAATCAACACAATTAACCACTAACATGAGTAACACAGGAAATAAAATGCTATATAAGCTACTATGGTTTTAGAGGGCTCAATGAAAGAAGGAAGTCTCAAGCTAGGAGTAAAGTAATAAAATTTACTGCAAAGATACAAGGCCTTTCAGACCAGTGATACAGTGTGAAAGGCATGTGCTGGTAGAATCTTGTATAGCTTAACTGGAAAAAAATGAGAAAACAATCTCATTGAAGCAAAAAACTGAGTTGAGGAGATATGTGAGGTGGAACTGGAGAGACTATTTAAAAAGTATATTATGACCAACCTTGGATGATGAATTGCAACATTTACATTTTATCCAATAGGCATCTTGGGTACACTGACAGTTTTTGAGCCAGGAAAATTAAGTGATGAAATCAGTATTTTAGAGAGATTTCTAAATGAATTTGGGTTTAATATTAAACTACTTTAATCCCTTTTCTCTCATCTAAGCTTGGAGGAAGGGAAATGGGGATAGGATTATGCAAATACCACCAATCTCAGGGGAATAAGAAAATGCCAACTTCCAATCTAAAATTTTAGTGCATAATTGTTTAGAAGAAGAGATAGTGGAGATCACTGAAACATTTCTGATGGCAGGTGACAGAAGGCTAAAGCACTGTGTGGACTGGAAATATCCCGAAGGAACAGCAAAATCTGTGGAGGAAAATGTCAGGAACAGTCACACAAATGTCACCAAAAGGCTACTTTTCCAATGAGTGAAATTATTAGATTGCTTTGATGATAAACATTTCAGGCTTCCCAGGTGGCGCAGGGGTAAAGAATCGGCCTGCCAATACAGGAGACCCAAGAGATGCAGGTTCAGTCCCTGGGTTGGGAAGATCCCCCTGGAGAAGGAAATGGCAACCCACTCCAATATTCTTGCCTGGGAAATCACATGGACAGAATAGCCTGGCAGGTTATAGTCCATGGGGTCATAAACAATTGGACACATCTGAGTGCATGCGAACACACACACACACACACACACACACACACAGGATAAATTTTTCAATACTACAAGCATCCAGATACTACCCAAAAAAAAAAAATTGTTCATCTGCCAGAAAACAATGGTGTCATGTTTTTGATTTGCGGCAAAATTCTATGAACAGCCAAATTCATTTATGTGCAAGGTGAGGAAGTAGACATCACCAGACATACAAGGGATGAGGAAGGATGCCACTCACACATTTATCTGGTAAAGACGGCCCAAATACCTGCTATAGTAGATTGGAAAATAATGCAATTACCCAATATTCAATATATTACAGAACCGTAGTAATCAATATAGTATAGTAATGGCATAAAAACAGACACACAGATCCTTAAAATAAGGAGCCCAGAAATAAGCCATTACATATATAGTCAGTTTTTGACAAAGGAACCAAGAATACGCAATGGGGAAAGTATATTTCCTTTATTAAATGGTGATGGAGAAATTGGATAGTGCTACATGCAAAAGAAACCAGACCCTATCTTATACCATGCATAAAATCAACTCAAAATAGATTATAGTCTTGAAATAAAGACATGAAACCTTGAAACTCCTACAAGAAAACATATAGGTTAATAAGCTAGTTGACACTGGTCTTGGGAATGATTTTGGGGGGATTTGGCATGAAAATCAAAGCCAAAAAGAAGTAAGAATAAGCAAATAGTACTACATTAAAACCAAAAATTTCTGCACAGCAAAAAAGGAAAAAACATCGACA
The DNA here is from genome assembly GCF_019320065.1 of Cervus canadensis. Classification (NCBI taxonomy): domain Eukaryota; kingdom Metazoa; phylum Chordata; class Mammalia; order Artiodactyla; family Cervidae; genus Cervus; species Cervus canadensis. Next base: position 22,514,944 of record NC_057388.1, on the reverse strand, counting down.
AAATGAAAAGACAACCTATGGTATGAGAAGAAACATTTGTGAGCCACATATCTGATAAGGAGTTAATATCTAAAATATAAAATGAACACATATAATTCAATAGCAAAAAAAAAAAAATTCAATTAAAAAGTGGGCAAAGGACCTGAATAAACATTTTTGCAAAGAAGGCATACATATGGCCAACAGGTACATGAAAAGGTGCTCAACATCATTAATCACCAGTGAAATGTAAATCAAAAGCACAGTGGGATATCACCATATACCTATTAGGATGACTATCATCAAAGGAACAAGAGTTCAGAAATACTTATGAGGATGTGGAGAAAAAGGAACCCCTGTACATCGTTGGTGAGAATGTAAACTGCTACAGCCATTGTGGAAAACAGTATGGAGTTTCTTTAAGAAAATAAAAATAGATCCTACTATATGATTCAGAAATCCCTCTCCTGGGGATTTCCAAAGGAAACGAAACCACTTCTCCAAAAGGTATCTGTAGCCCCATATTAACTGCAGGATTGTCCACACACTGGAAATGTTATTCGGCCATTAAAAAGATGGAAATTCTGTCTTGGTAACATGAACGAATCTAGAGCATGTTATACTAAGTGAAATAAGGTAGAAAAAGACAAGTACTGCATGGTATCACTTCTCACCTGTGTGGAATATGATGAAAATAAGTCAAACTTACAGAAACAGAAAGTAGAAAAGTGACTGCCAGGGGCTGTGGGCTGGGGGGGGAGAAAGGATAAGTAAGTAAAATGGTAAAGACTTTCAGTTATAAGATTAATAAGGTATAATGGGTCTAAGCTATAGCATGGCAACTGTAGTTGATACCACTGTATTGTTAAATTAAAATTTGTTAAGAAAGTTAGAACACAAATATTCTCACCAGGAAAAAAGGTAAACATGTAATGTGATGGATTTGATAATTAAACTTGAAATGTGAAATCCTTTCACAATGTGTACATAATATAACAAGTCATAGTACCATATACTTTAAATATTTAAAACTGTATTTATCATTTAAACTTCAATAAAGCTAAAAGTAAAATATCCATATTACTAAAAAACTGTGCAGAGAAAATATATCATACTTAAATAGCAAAGGACAAGAGGGGAAAAAGCTTACATCCGGGAAAAAAAAAAAAACAGAAAGCAAAGAAAAACATAATTAAGTCCAAACTTAGATACTAACTCTAAAAACACATGAATAAGTTTTAAATTTTTTGGTTGAACTTTGAGAAAAATAAAAACCTGGCATTTGTTATTTTACAAATATATTTATAAGATAATGATAAACAAAGTTTAAAAATAAAAGAATGAACAGGTAAATGTAACCAAACAAAAGAACAGGCAGGCATTATTAACATCACTGAAAGAATTATAGTGTAAGTAATTACAACAATTTAACAGTAAGGTTATGCTCAAAATCCTTCAAGCTAGGCTTCAGCAGTATGGGAGGAATGTCCAGATGTACAAGTTGCATTTAGAAAAGGCAGAGGAACCAGAGATCAAATTGCCAACATTTGTTGGATCATAAGAGAAAGCAAGGGAATTCCAGAAAAAAACTTCTATTTCTGTTTCATTGACTGTGCTAAACAGCCTTTGACTGTGTGGATCACAACAAACTGTGGAAAATTCTTCAAGAGATGGGAATACCAGACCACCTTACCTGACTCCTGAGAAAACTTGTAGGCGGGTCAAGAAGCAACAGTTAGAATTGGACATGGAACAATGGACTGGTTCAAAATTGGCAAAGGAGTAAAACAAGGCTGTATATTGTCACCCTGCTTGTTTATTTAACTTATATGCAGAGTACATCATGGGAAATGCCAGGCTGGATGAATCATAAGCTGGAATCAAGATTGCCAGGAGAAGTATCAACAACCTCAGATATGCAGATGATACTTTACCCTGTAAATGGCAGAAACTGAAAAGGAACTAAAGAGCCTCTAGATGAGAGTTAAAGAGGAGAGTAAAAAAAGCTGGCTTGAAACTCAACATGCAGGAAACTAAGATCATGGCACCTGAGCCCATCACTTCATGGCGAAAAGATGGGGAAAAAGTGGAAGCAGCAACAGATTTTATTTTCTTAGGCTCCAAAATCACTGAAGATAGGGACTGCAACTATGAAACTAAAAGATGCTTGCTTCTTGGAAAGAAAGCTATGACAAACCTAGACAGCATATTAAAAAGCAGAGACATTACTTTGCCAACAAAGGTCCGTCTAGTCAAAGCTATGGTTTTTCCAGTAGTCACGTACAGATATGAGAGTTGGACCAGAGAAGGATGAAAGCCAAAGAATTGATGCTTTCAAACTGTGGTGCTGGAGGAGACCCTTGAAGAGTCCCTTGGACAGTGAAGAGATCCAACCAGTCAATCTTAAAGGAAATCAGTCCTGAATATTCATTGGAAGGACTGATGCTGAAGTTGAAGCTCTAATACTTTGGCCACCTGATGTGAAAAGCCGACTCATTGGAAAAGACCCTGAGGCTGGGAAAGACTAAGGCAAGAGGAGAAAAGGGCAAGAGAGGATCGGATGGTTAGATAAACATCACTGACTCAATGGACATGAATTTGAGCAAACTCTGGGAGATAGTAAAGGAGAGAAAAACCTGATGTGCTGCAGTCCAAGGGGTCGCAAAGAGTCGGACATAACTTAGCAACTGAACAACAACAAAAATTACAAGAACAAAGGGCCTAACATGTAAACAATAAAATCAGTTATATATATATATATGATATTTAGAAAATATATCTAAATGACCACTCCAAATCCAAAATAATATTCACTTCTACATATCTCAATGGCATGTAAATCTGTACATCTACTCTAGAGGATAATTTGGAGGGGAGGAATTCCCCAAGCTTTATTAATATGTATAATCTTTGACTCAAGAGCTCTTTTACTAGCAATTTGTCCTAAAAAACTAGTTATGAATGAATACAAAGATTTGGGTGAACAGATGAACAGATGTTCATATAAGCACATTGTTTATAATAAAAAGAAATTGGAAACATCCAAATATTCAACAAATCTTCTTAAGAACAATGTCCTTTGAAAGAAATATAATGAAATATTATTCAACCATTAAAATTATAATTTAGAGAATATTAATGACAAGACAAAATGTCCCCAATATATTAACCTTATAAAACAGATATAATGGGGAAATAAGAAGATGCAAAATATGTGTGTATATGTATACATGTATATATATGTGTGTGTGTGTCTACATATATATATACCTAAAGCAATGTGGTGATGATAACATATCAAAATTCCAGTGGATATGCTTTTCATAGCTATCCTCACATCATATACTTATTTCCCTTCACCCAAGACTGAGAAATTAACACTCTCTTGCCTCACTGAGTGTTGTAGCACTTGCCCAGCTCTATCTCCATTTCCCCCCTGTAACCAAATTCAGATGGGAAGAAAGGGGTGAAAGTAATTTGTATTAAACCTAAAACCATTAAGAAATTATTGAATTTCAATGAGACTACTAGGAAATATACGTATTTATTCTTCATCAGCCAAATAATTTGCTTGCATACAGAAAATAAACCAGGCTAAAGTTTACAAAGTTGGATTTCTTACATACCTACATTTTTCATGGAGAAATTTACACTTGCCGTCATAAAACATACTTACTGGCAGCTATTCTGAAAAAATAACCATATATGAAAAATTTTGTGGAAATGTGTGGCACTGTTTCACATTTATAGAAATCTCTTTGATGTCATTATCAAAGATTATTGTATTCTTACATTTTTTTTCTGCAGCCAATCTATAGAGTATTTTGTTTTGTTGAAGTATATGAAGAAAATCTGTTTTTTCCACAGATAATAATTGGAAAAGGGAGGAGAATTACCAGATAATTGCAAATATTCTTCTTTGATATTATACCAAAACCAGACAAGTATTAGTTTCTTAAAAGTTATTTGAAACATGAAACCTGAAATCATACCAATCAACTTTTCTTACCTCATCACATTAAAATCACTAGTTTTTCTTACACTTTACTCATATGTGATTTTGATTTCCTAATCACATATTCATCATTCAGGATACGGATCATTGACGTAGGCTGCTCTTCCAAAGGCTGGCATATTTCATTATGCATTATCGAAAGTCACATTCATTAATGTCCTCACCAATTTCATCACAAAAGTGTTTAAAGTACTGGGAAATGACAGAATTCATGGTGGTAGATAAAAGTTTTCCAAAACCCTCACTTTCTTTTGACAGCTCTAATTTTATCACAATTACTGTTAGTTGCTTTTCTCAAAATGCCAGGTTCATTTTATTCCTTTTCCAGAAAACACTTGCCCAATGTCCAAGTCTGAAGAATCATAGTTTGTCAGTCAATCATTATTTTGAGTAAAGATAATGTTCCATGGTGGCATTTAAGGTCATTCTAGAAGGAACGCTAAAATTATAATCAGCCTTAAAGAGTGAAGAATGTCCGAGGCAGAGGGCTGTGAAAGACAGAAATGCACTGAAGTGTGTGGTATCCTGTGGAGCCTGTACTGATGCTATTTTATCTGAAGCATGGGATGATAATTAATAACAAAGTTGGAAGGAGGTGGAGGTAGAGGAGATTTTGTGAACGATTATAGAATCTTGAATGCTACATTAAAAATACAATCTGCTATGCTAGAAGTCTAAAAGTCTTTTTGATAATTAGAAACATCTTTTCCCATTTGGCTCAGTTACTGGGTTCCCTAAACAGAGATAAACAGAATCAGTACACATCTCACCTATAGTCTTTGCAGACTTTTCAGGTAGTTTTCAGAAACAGCTATCTAGACTCAACTTCCTTCAGTTACTTATAATGGAACACCGAGGCTTTCCAGTCTATAGCTTGTTCTGGAAAGCAGTGTCTACATTCTTACTTCAATGCTAAGAAGCTTTCTCAATAGTTTTTCAACATTAATATTTAGCTCTTACATTGCCTTAACAAGATGAGTTGAAGATAAAGAAAATATCAAAGTGTGCAAAAAAATTCTTCACTGTTTAAAGTATTTCTAACTCAATCTAAACTCCCAACAGCTAAAATGCTTTCTTTTTGTGATTGTTGGATCAGATAGGAGTTTTATCCAAACTATTTATTCTAATCAGCAGTTGGAGGAGAAGAATGTTAAATAAACGATCTTATTTTGATTCTTTCGCTGGATGTTTACCAGGCTGTTGACAAAACCCAGAGAATGTTTAATGACTTGATGGGGAAACTTGAAACAGAAGTGGGAAGTGCGCTCAAGGAGACTCGCTCACTTTTTTTTTTTTTTTCAGTGCAACAAAAGGAAAATGATGACAGGCCACCTCTTGGTACCCAGTTTGAATTAGAAAATTCATCATGCTCCTTGTCGAGAGTTCAGTTCTCTCACATGGAATTGAATAAACATTCTCAATGAAAGCCAGAAAGACACAGATAAAATTCAGATGTCTTTAAAAAGAAACTTCACACAGGCTATCGAAGGGGCTAGGCTCTCCAAAGTCTCACACATGGACTTATGCAAGGTTGCTCATGTCGTGCCAAGAATTAAGGCCTGTGGCTTCAGCACTGCATTATGACTGAAACACTACGGTCACAAACTTAAGAGAGTTATCTCCTAGGAATGCGGTGATAAATAAGCTGCTATAATATTAACCAAGGAAACAGTTTAGATGCATATCCATTAAAGGAATTACCGGGGTTATTTAACTTTAAATCCTTATTAATCTTTTTATATCTTGGGTAATACTAATTCCCTAAAGTATGCTATTTAAAGCTTAGGGAAAATGCATCCTCAAGGACCTAGTGCCAGCAAAGAAGCTGTTTTCAACATCTGGGAATAAAAATCACCACTAAATATAGATCATTGGGTCAACTTGCTTTGGGAAATGGTGAAATTCAAAAACGTGAGTTACAACATTTGCATGGGCTTGCTGGCTTCAGGGTAACTAATTCAGAGTCTACTTCTGGATCTGCAGGCTGACTGAAAAAGTACAGATGTGACTGGTACATCATTTTCCTAATAGCCAGCAGAAGTATGAAAATATATCAGTGGACCAATCGTTTGCCTCATTGTCTTCCTGATTTATTTCATTTTTCTCTCACTGATACAAAATCCAACCAAAATTTAGTTATTCAGAGGATAAGATGGTTAGATAGCATCACTGACATGGACATGAATTCAAGCAAACTCTGGGAGACAGTGAAGGACTTGGGAGCCTGGCGTGCTGCAGTCCATACAGTAGCAAAGAATTGGAAATGACTTACTGAACAACAACAAAACCTTGGATATCTAATATTTCCTATCTAATAATCTCATCCACTACCACACAGAACTTAAAATGTATATTGAGATGCTGCTCTCTTTAAAACAATTAAAGCCAAGACTGTATTTCTTTAGACCAAGGACGTGAGCATTATTTTGATGCCACTCCAAATGTTCTTGTCAATTATTTAATAATGACACTTCCATCCTCTTATTTTTTTCAATCAGCTGTCATTTTTGTTGTTGTTCATTCGCTAAGTCACATCCAACTCTTTGCAACCCCTTGGACTATAGTGTGTCAGGGTCCTCTGTCCTTCACGATCCCCTGGAATTTGTTCAAATTCATGTCCATTTAGTCAGTGATGCTATCTTTGATATAATAATAATTTAATCTTTCCCAGCACACCAGGGTCTTTTCCAATGAGTCAGCTCTTTGCATCAAGTGGTCAAAGTACTGGAGCTTCAGCTTCAGCAACAGTTCTTCCAATGAATATTCAAGGTTGGTTTCCTTTAGGATTAACTGGTTTGACCTCTTTGCAATCCAGGGGACTCACAAGAGTCTTCTCTAGCACCACAGTTCAAAAGCATTAATAAAGAGTTGGACACAACTTAGTAACTAAACAACAGCTATAATTTAATCACCTCCTAATGTATCATAGATTTTGTTCATTATTACTGAATGTTTCCTTTTACTATTCATTTAAACTTCTCTAAAGAATGGTCAACTATCCTTATTTACCATTCATTCCTAATCTACTGTAATATTGCCCCAAATCAACAACAACTCAACCAAAATTGTGCTCATTAACAATAATGACTTCCTCACTGCCTAATCCAGTGATGATCTGCTGTACTGTCCACATTTTATTATTCACTCCATCTTGACACTTCTTGAAATGATTCTTGGATACATTTGTTTCTCATTCACTTTTTCTTCTCTGTCTCCTCTACCGGACACTTGTTTTACTCCACCAATCTCTCAATCCTGAGAAACTCCAGGGTTATATTATCTGCTCACTAATTTTCCCACTCTGTATCTGTTCTCTAGTTGATAATCTGTGTTCTCATCCCTGCCCCGTCCATCTCTCAACCCACCACACACTGCCAGTCAAAATTCCTCTGTTAAACAATAGCAACATCTTATTATCCAGTTGCATCCTGTGTATATCCTTTTGGCTTTAACCGTCTGAGTCACCAGGGAAGCTCTTGGCTTTAACATAAATAACTAATATCCAACATTTGTAAAGTCAACTTTTCCACGGACATATCTTCTTCCAGTGTGCACTGCCTCTATTGATTGTACCACTAGTTTTAGAAACTCAAAGAGGTTTTAGTTTCTACCATCCCAATTCCAACCAATCTTACACTCCTGACAGTTTTATATCTTAAGTATTTGTTTAATCTCTCCCTTTCCTCCTATTCCAACCACTACTTTCCTAGATTGGACTTCATTATCTTTTTCTTGGATGATTCTAACAGTCTCCTATTTCGTTTTCTGCCTCCAGTACTGTTTTTTTTTCTTTCTTCTTCTATTTTTTTTAATTCCAAATTATCCCCTATATTGTAGTCAGCAAAGTCTGTTCAAAAAAATCTAATCTCCTTCTACCATGCCTAACAGCTCTTACTTTGTCTGTAGAGCTGACAGTAAAACAAGGTACTAGCACCTAAATATATAGAATATTTAAGTACTTAAAATTAGGAGTTTGGATTTATTTCTATATAACAGAAAAACCAAAAATGATACCACAGAGTTGCTTACAAGAGGGAGAATTACATTTCTGTTCCACATAGAAAAAAGTCTGGATTAAGCAGATGTAGGCTGATACGGAAGTTTCACAATATCATTAATGACCAGCAATTCTTTTTTTCTTGCTCTACCATGTTTAGCACAAGATTCCCATTCCCAAGATCTCTTTATGCTTGAAGATGGTTTCTAGAGTTCCAGCCATACTATCTGTTCCAGTTAGCAGAAAGAGAAGAAACAGAGTAAGGTGGGGAAAGGAAAAGCATCTCAAATCACTTCTAAGTTTTTTTTTTCTCAAAGTGACACCCAATAGTAATAGAAACAAAATAAGTATTTTATAAAATGGGCCCCAAATGCTTAGATATTCTTATTTATTTTATTTAGACACATTCTATCATATCATTTCTGTTCTAGTAGCTTATTTAATTATAACATTATTTTATTTATATTCTATCACAGATTTTTCAATAGTAATCTTTTCTCAGTGATTGATTATATTTCTCCCTTGGAGAATCATTTTGAAGATTAAACTGCATTATGTAAAATGACAAAACAATGCATGACCCTTAGAAGACACTAAACTAATCATATTTTATGTGTTAATCATGTGTTAATTCTCATTTATCAGAAATGAACAGACAAATCTTAACATGGAAGTTACTTTAAGAATGATACACTCTGGGTTATTTAAAAGACTTAATAATTTTGCAGTTATTTGACCCTCTGAGTTCTTTTTTTCTCCTGGACCCAAAGGCTTCCCTAGACATACAATATCAAGAAAAGAAAACAGAGTGAACAGTAAGATGGAAATGAACACTGGGGCATCAGAAGAGACGTGAACAAGTAATCAACTATAACATTCAAGAATAAAAAGCTACTAATGTCCAAGGGAAAAAAACTTCTTTGATGGTACCCAGCGAAGAAGCCTAGAACAAAGTAAAGGAAATATAAAAACAATGCAACCTAAACTCCCTGCTCAAAGGGAACACTTTCAGTAAGAGCTTGAGAATCTATTTGATACAGTCTTCTACAAATTGTACATGCTCTACATCACTTAATGATATTTTCTGTTAATAGGATATAAATTTATCCTTTCTAACATAAAGGGGCATAAATTACATTTATCAAATATTAATTTATAGCACTTCCAGGTTTCTTTACTCCGTGAACTAATATTTGTGTCTACTTTGTCCAAATAGAGCCTCCATTATAAGTTTATTGTGAAGAATAGCATGATTAGAAATATATGATGAGAGTAACAAATTACAAATACAAAATGACTAATACATTGCCAAGTACATTTTAAAATCTCAGTAAGTAGCTGTTATAACAAATCTACCTCACATTACTATTTATCTATTTGCTTTCTAAGAAAAATGTTTCAGAGAATGCTATTATAAGATGTTGAGTGGGACTTTTTCAGTTGGTCTGGATTTTATCACTAGAGTTGAAAATTAGGGACAAATTGCTGGTTCTGGCACATTCTAAAAAGAACCAGATGTCTTAGAAAATATACATACAGTGCAGTATTCAAGGGTTAAATGATTCATCATCTCCAACTTTCAGGTGATAGATGACGATGATAAAATGAAATGTAAACAGCATGTAATTATGGATAGTTAGGAGTTTCCTTCTAATGTTGTTTAAATTGTCAGGAAGTTAGGAAATATATCTAAATTAAAAATCATCAAAAATGTGAAACTACTTTAAAAATTTAAATTGCTTTAAAAATTCAGATCTCTTACAATCTTCTTAGGAAAATACCAAATTCGCTCTGCTATCCCTAACCTTTCATCACTATCTTCCCCGCAAGACTTTATGAGCAGACAGGAAGGGGCATGTTTTGCGGTGACCGGCTGGGAGAAGGAGCCCTTGCTTAAACAAGCTTTACTGTCTGAAGATGTGTCTAAGCACAAACTGTTTATATCCTCTTCGTCTCCTGATAGAAGCCAATTCCAAAGCAATCATAAAGTCTCACTGACCATCTTACACTACCTTTTAAACACAAAACACCAGAAACAATAATCTGGCTATGACTTAATATGACACATAAGTAACTTTACATTACCCTTTGAGGAATGGAATTCATAATTTATGAAATTAAGGCTTTATTTATGTATAGATTTTACAATTATATTCTAATGTTATTGCCAAAGAATAAGAGAAAATACTTATTTCACTATTAATATCCTTTAAACACTCTTACTCTCATGTTCAAAAAAAATTTTGGCTCCTCACTACTTACAATATCCAGAGCCCTAAGCTTGCATTAAAATGTCTGAGCAACCCAAGGCAGTTACTCTTGCCTAGTATTTCAGTATTCCCCATATGAATATCTACCCTAGTCTCTGATTTCCTTCTTCTTACTGTCTCTGGTATTTGTCTTTCCCTTTATATTTCCATAGCTAACACTGTAGCCTATTCCATTATAATCTCACATCTGGATTATTACAACAGCTTACTTAGGTAGTCTTGTCAAAGCTTTTTTCAAACTATACTGCAGGCAACTACCAGATAATTCTTCCTTAAACATGATTTTTATCATGTCCCCTGTTCAAAACCCTTCAGTGACTCCTAATTCTTAAGAACTGAGTCATTAAGATTTCTCCATACTCCACTCAACAGCAACTTGCCAATTTTCTCTACCGTCCAATTAAACTCCATATATAGTTTTTTTTTTCCCTTGTCTCTTTCCCCTACAATGTGTCTTACACATTCCTGACTTCTTTGTACTGTTCCCTAGTTTATTTTGCTCTTTGTTTTTACATATAGAAATCCTCCACATTTTTCAAGCTCAAGCTTTTTTTTTTTTTTTCTCTCTCTCTATGTAGACTTCCAGTGAATAGCTACTTAGCTAGTAGCTTACATTTAAGAAGTTTGTCAAATATAGTTATTTTTCTGCCCACTTGAAAGACAGTGTATATATAAAAGGAGTATGGACTCTGGAATAACAGAAGCCCAGGTTTGAGTTCCAGGTCCAACACTCACCACCCATGAAACAGGACATCCTACATTACTTTTCTGAGCTTCATCTGTCTCATTTATAAAAAAGAATAGTATATTTATAGAGTTAACTGTGTAGTCTTTTGTTTTCAAATAAAGTAGTCTTATAGGAAAGAGAGATAAAGATCTTACACTCGATATTGTACAATGTCTAGAATGGTTGATAGTAGATGCACACACCCAGAGTCTTCTGGTCCTGTGACCCGTGACCACATAGGGTACATAAAAATTTTCCAAGTAAATGATTGGAAATAGATGGATAGATTCAAAAGCAGTGCATATTTCCATATCCTGAACATCAATCTATGGTCTTCCCTAAAGTCATCTATTTAAGAAAGTACTGAATTAAGGAATTCATACCTCCTTTTTTGTTTCACAACAGAAAGATCGAATCTTTCTTTTACTCACAACTAATGCTTTAATTCACAACTAATGCTTTACTTTCCTGGTGGTTCAGAGGATAAAAAACATCTGCCTGCAATGTGGGAGACCTGGGTTTGATCCCTGGGTTGGGAAGATCCCCTGAAGAAGGAAATGGCAATCCACTCTGGTACTCTTGCTTGGGAAATCCCATGGACAGAGAAGCCCAATAGGCTACAGTCCACGGGGTCAAAAAGAGTCAGACACGACTGAGCGACTTCACTTTCACTTTCAATGCTGTTCAAACATCTAGGGAGCTGAAAAAATTCAAAATATTCTAAATATTGGAGTTATGACATCAATGAAAATGAGTAACAGTTTGTTGTTCAGTCACTCAGTTATGTCTGACTCTTTGCAACCCCATGTGCAGCATGCCAGGCTTCCCTGTCCTTCACTATCTCCTAGAGCATGCTCACCATCTCCTGGAGCTTGCAATGATTTTGGAGCCCAAGATAAGAAAGTTTGTAACTGTTTCCATGGTTTCCCCATCTATTTGCCATGAAGTGATGGGATTGGGTGCCATGTTCTTTGTTTTTTGAATGTTGAGTTTTAAACCAGCTTTTTCCACTCTCTTCTTAACTTTCATCAAGAGGCTCTTTAGTCCTTCTTTGCTTTCTGCTATAAGGGTGGTATCATCTGCATATATGAGGTTACTGATATTTCTCCCCACAATCTTGATTCCAGCTTGTGCTTCATCCAGCCTGGCATTTCACATGATGTACTCTGCATGTAAGTTAAATAAGCAGGATGACAATAATACAGCCTTGACATACTCCTTTTTCTATTTGGAACCAGTCTGCTGTTCCATGTCCAGTTCTAACTGTTGCTTCTTGACCTATATACAGGTTTCTCAGGAGTCAGGAAAGGTGGTCTGGTATTCTCATCTCTTGAAGAGTTTTCCACAGTTTGTTGTGATCCACACAGTCAAAGGCTTGAGTGTAGTCAATGAAGCAGAAGTAGATGTTTTTCTGGATTTCTCTTGCTTTTTCTATGATCCAATGGACATTGGCAATTTGATCTCTAGTTTCTCTGCCTTTTCTAAATCCAGCTTGTACATATGGAAGTTGTCAATTTATGCACAGTTGAAGTGCATCTTACAGGGTTTTGAGCATGACCTTGCTAGCATGTGAAATAAGTGCAGCTGTGCAGTAGTTTGAACTTTCTTTGGCACTGCCCTTCTTTGGGACTGGAATGAAAACACGTTTTCAAGTCTTTCTTTGCAGACCAGATGGCTCCAAATTCTTTATAATCAGGAACACTGAAGTAGACTATAATTTGTGTGTGCATGCTCAGTTGCTCAGTCAAGACTGACTCTTCTGCAATTCCCATGGAGTGAAGCTCACCAGGCTCCTCTGTCCATGGGATTATCCTGGCAAGAATACTGGAGTGGGTTGCCATTTTTTCCTCCATGGGCTATCTTCTCAACCCAGGAATCAAACCCACATCTCCTATGGATCCTGCTTTGATGGGTGGATTCTTTATACTGAGCCACCTGTGAAATCCTAGAGTATAATCTAGTTATACACTTATGAATCATTAAAAGTAACTTTTAATGATAAATCACCATGTCATTTTTGACATGTGACTCAGAAGATGTACAAAGAATTGAATGACATGGTTAAAATAAAATTCCCTCCATTTCACTTTTCTTATTTATCAGTATGTGATTCCTCAGGGCTTAGTTCAATAGAAATAAGAAATGGGAGGCTAATAAATGTTGAGACTCTTTTTATTCTAATAGAAATGTTAATCCAAGGATACAAAAACAACATAAAACAAAACAAACAAAATATATTGATCTCATTAAGAAATTCATTTCAAAAAAACCTTCATTGTAAATGTTTAATAATTACTTAGGAGAATGTGCATTTTATGCTACTTAGATAAATTTTTCAGATAATATCAATAATTCTAATAATATAAAAATACTTTAAAATGTAAGATATTATGTTTAAGAAAATGAAGGAAAAAGCTTAATTTTCAATATCAATGCTTATTGTTGTGACAGAAAGGTATAACAGGGAAGTCAGCAAAATCATTCAAGGCTAAAAATACATTACATTATGACAAAACATATTACATTGACAGAAGTCAGCTTCAAAAAGAACTCGTATACACATTTAAAAATTAGATTATAGAGGACGTCAAAACACCATGATATTTATTAAAGCATTAAACATACAAAATAGTGGGGAGACTGTTTTAATGCCAATTTCCCCCATATATTAGAAATCCTATCTCTTGAAAAAATAATCGAATATTTGATAAAATATCTACACTAACTTGAAAATTGCAATGTATATATTTACTAAATTCTTATTTATTTAAATGTTTTAAGAATTGGAGTATAGCTAATTTACAGTGTTGTGTTAGTTTCAAGTATACAGCAAAGTGATTCTTTTTCACTACAGGCTATTACAGGATATTGACTAAAGTTCCCCATGCTGTACAGTCTGTCCTCCTTGCTTACCCATGTTATATACAGTGCGTGTGTGCATGCACGCTAAGTTGCTACAATTGTGTCTGACTCTTTGCAGCCCTAAGAACCATAGCCTGCCAGGCTCCACTGCCCATGGGACTCTCCAGGCAAAAATACTGGAGTGAGTTGTCATTTCCTTCCCCAGGGCTTTCTCTCTAGAAGCACTTTCTGATGCATGGTGTAGGGAGGGGAATCCTAGCTATATAATGGTAGTCTATCTGAAGAGGCAGAGATAAAACTTCAGAGAGGTGAAGGCAATGAAAACTGGAAAGTGGAGTTTAAGAAAAGAAAGTGAAAGCGAAAGTTGCTCAGCCCTGTCCTACTCTTTGTGACCCCATGGACTGTGTAGCCTGCTAGGCTCCTCTGCCCATGGAATTCTCCAGGCCAGAACACTGGAGTGGGTAGCCGTTCCCTTCTCCAGGGGATCTTCCCAACCCAGGAATCAAACCCAAGTCTCCCATATTGCAGGCAGATTCTTTACCATCTGTGCCACCAGGGAAGCCTGGAGTTTAAGAAAGAGGGAACTATACAAAGAAAACGTCCCAGAAATCTGCATAGAATATTCTTGATTCTGTTGCTGAATTCTAAGGTCCATGCATATAGGAAAAATCTCCACTAGTCTAGGAAGAAAGAGAGCTGAGACAATAAAATAAAAAGTATTTTGAGCTTGCACAAGGCTAGGAGACTTGAGTTTTGGCCAGCCAGAATTGAGAGATTATATTGAATACTCAAGACAATCTGAAGACAGCAGAAGAACATATTTGCAGGACTTTTAAACATCCCTAGAGTACAACTACTCTAAACTTGCACTAATAAAACTTAAAAGCAAGCCACAAAAGAAGTAAGACTATATGCCAGAGCAGAGTTGTGTGTTTCTTTTGTGACCCCGTACACACTGTAGCTTACCAGGTTCCTCTGTCCATGGGATTTTCCAGGCAAGAATACTGGAGTGGGTTGCCATTTCCTTCTCCAGGGGATCTTCCTAACTAAGGGCTCAAACCTGTGTCTCCTGCATTGGCAGGCAGATTCTTTACCATTGAGCCACCAGGGAAGCCTGACCAGAGTCTACCAATTTCAAAAGAATTTCTGAAGACCTATATACTCAACAGTATAAAACTGAGAAGTGCCTAACATCCAGTAAAAATGAGGAGACAGACAGGTGAAGAAATAGGAAATTATTACCCATAACCAGTAAGAAACAAACTCCAAAATAACAGAAAAGATGAAATAACAGATAATGATTTTAAAAGGATTATCAGAAATATCTTCAAGTATTTAAAGGAAACTATAAACATATGACGGAGAAGGCAATGGCACCCCACTCCAGCGTTCTTGCCTGGAGAATCCCAGGGATGGGGGAGCCTGGTGGGCTCCCGTCTATGGGGTCGTACAGAGTCGGACACGACTGAAGCGACTTAGCAGCAGAAGCATAAACATTTGAGAAGATAAATATAAGCTACACAAAAGAAACTAAAAACTACTAAAAAAAAACAATGCATGAGTTAAAAATGTTCCTGGATGAGATTACCAGAAGATTAGACACCACAGAAGAAAAGATGGCTAAATCAGCAGATACAACAATTGAAACTACAAAAAAAAATACTGTTATGTCCAGATAGGAAAGAGATATAGAACACTCAGGGATTTATGAGGTAGTATCAGTGTTATTTGAGTCCCAGAAGTGAGAACTGTAAGAAAGATTGAAAGAAATAACTACCATTTTCCAAGATTAACGAAAAAAAGAAGGAAAAAAACCCTCCATTCACACATGAAGATAAACAAACCATAAAGAAGATAGACACACAAAGTTATACTTTTACATTTTTCTACTGTTGCTTTTACAAATTATCACAAACTGAGTGGTTCAAAACAATACAAATTTATTATCTTAAAATTATGTATATCAAAAATCTAACATACACTTAACATGGTTAAAATTAAGGTGTCAGCAGGCTGAATTTCTTTCTGAAAACTCTACAGGAGAACTTTTTTGTTGCCCTTTCCATCTTTGAGAGGCAACTCATATTTCTTGACTCACGGCTCCTTGTTTTCAGGCATATTAACACAGTAAGTATCTTCCTATAAATTTCTTTTATAATCACATCTTCCCATAATTCTCTAGTCTCTCTTAAACTTTAAAGAACCCCTGTGAATACACTGAATCTTTCCAGATAATCCATGATAATTACTCTAGTTTAAGGTCAACTGATTTGAAACCTTAATTCCACTGGCTACCTTAATTTTCCTTTGCCACAAAAGGTAACATATTCACAGATTCTGGGTATTATAGTGTGTTTATCTTTGGAGTGCCATTATTCTGCCTATCACAAATATCAAAGTATATCATAATCAAATAAAAAACTAACAACAAAGGGAAAATTTTCAAAAGGAGAGAGTAAAAATGCACATATATACAAGGGAATAAAATGACTACATATTACTCTTAAGAAATATAAGAAAATAAACAATGAGATCATATTAATAAAGTACTGAAAAAATGTAAACACAATAAAAACATCTGAAAGTAAAGAAAAACAAAGGATGAAAGAGAGATAAGCTGTTGCCAGAAGACCTGTACTATACCATAGACTAAAGAAGGTTCTTTTGGCAAGAGGAAATAAAGCATGAGTAATGTATCTACAAATAAGAGTAAGAAAATTAGAAACTGTAACTACCTGGTTTTGATATAAAATACACTAATTTCTTAAAATGATAATTAACTCTTTAAATAAAATTTAATAACAATGAATTGTAGCACATGTAGGAAAAATGTATGAAAACAACTGAAAAATAAATGGAGGGAGAAATCGAAGTATATCATAGTAAGATTTTTATATGTACATAAATTTGGAGATGCTAAATTCATATAGATGAAACCATAATACAAGGTAAAAAAATTTTAAATATGCTTTATATAATGAGATAATAATGGAAATAGAACATGGAAAAATATTGTTAACTTAGGGGAAAAAAACACAAAGTGAATGTACCATGTTGAACACTATTAAAAATATGCTAAGTTTATACAAAAAAATATTGATAATTATATTAAATATCAATAGACTAAACAATTCAATTAAAAGAATAAGATGTCAGATTGTACATAAAAAGCAAAATATGACTATATGCTGTTTAGAGGAAATCTACTTAGAATTTTTTTAAGAGGATAAGAATGGAATGAGATATAACATTTAAACTCTAAACAACAGAAAGTGGGGATAGATATATTAATATCAGAAAAATTATATTTTGATCTATCATGATGAATAGGAAAAATTATTATAAAGTCATTACATCAAGTACCTATATTACAGTGTATGATTATTAATATAATTATTGCTATTTCTATTAGTATCAAAACATAAATATACTTATAAGGTATCAATATATTTTATACTATTAATACATTATAACTTAATATATATAATACTATAATATATACATGTTTATAAAATATATTGCTCTTATAGATTTATTTATGTTTCAAGGGAATTCCAGAAAAACAGCTACTTCTGCTTCATTGACTGTGCTAAAGGCTTTGACTCTGTGCATTACAACAAACTGTGGAAAAATCCTCAAGAGATGGGAATGCCAGACCACCTTATCTGCCTCCTGAGAAACCTGTTATGCAGGCTAAGCAATAGTTAGATCCCGACATGGAACAGCAGACTGGCTCAAAATTGGGGAAGGAGTACAACAAGGCTGTATGTTGTCACCCTGCTTATTTAACTTATATGCAGAGTACATCATGGAAATGCTGGGCTGGATGAATCACAGGCTGGAATCAAGCTGGAATCAAGGGAGAAATCAGATATGCAGATGATACTAACCTAATGGCAGAAAGTGAAGAGGAACTCAAGAGTCTTTTGATCAGAGTGAAAGAGGAGAGTAAAAAAGCTGGCATGGCATCCAGTCCCATCATTTCCCCAAATAGATGGGGAAAAGTAGAAACAATGACAGATTTTATTTTCTCGGGCTCCAAAATCACTGCAGATGGTGCCTATCCATGAAATTAAAAGACACCTGCTCCTTGGAAGAAAAACTATGACAAACCCAGATAGTGTATTAAAAAGCAGAGGCATCACTTTTTTGACCAGGGTTTGTATAGTCAAACTATGGTTTTCCAGTAGTCACGTATGGATGTGAGAGTTGGACCATGAAGAAGGCTAAGCAGCAAAGAATTGATGCTTTCAAATTGTGGTGCTAATAAGCCCCTTTTGAGAGTCCCTTAGACTGCAAGGAGAATCATACTAGTTGATCCTAAAGGAAATCAACCCTGAATATTAATTGGAAGGATTGATGCTGAAGCTCCAATACTTTGGCCACCTGATGTGAAGAGCCAACTTATTGGATGAGACTCTGATGTTCAGGAAGACTGAAGCGAGGGGGAGAAGGGGGGAACAGACAATGAGATGGTTGGACAGCACTATCGACTCAGTGTATGTAAGTCAGAGCGGACTCCAGGAAATCGTGAAGGACAGGGAATCATGGTGCAGTTCATGGGGTTGGAAACAGTCTGACATGATTTAGCGACTAAACAACAACAACAATACATAATATTTATTATATCAGAATAGTGTTTTTTTAACATTAATGATCAGCCACTTAATTCAGTATGTTCACAAACTAAAAAAATCACCTTAAAAGATGACACAATTCAATACTCACTTATAGCAAAATCTTACAGAATTTTCCCTCATTCTTTCTGTATTTACTTGAAAATCCAAATGGAAGAACTTTCTTTTCCCCATACACATAAATAAAATTTTTACTTATGTTAGTATGGGGACATAAATATTTATTTTATGGTTTAAATTCAATGTTGTAATTATTTAATTTTTTCTCAATTCTTTCCTTCTTGGTTATTGGACATGAATGATTTCAAGTTTGCTCTTGTGAAATTCTGTTCTTTTTTTCAAACCAAAATAATTTTGAAAAAGAACAAAGTCGAAGGACTTATACTACCTAACTTCAAGTATAATAAATATATAAATCAAGGAAGAAAAATAATGGGCTGCCCCCAAATGAATATACTTACATATGTGCTTAATTAATGTTAACAAATAAAGTAATAATAAGGGAAGATTTTCTTTCCAACACATGATGCTGATACAACTAGATATCCATTTGAAAAAAACATATACCTCAATTCTTACATTATATTTGCACAATTAATTTTAAGTGGATTATAGATGTAACCATTCTAGTTAAAACTATAAAGCTTATAGAAAAATAAGATAGGAGAAACTGTTTGTTACCTTGGGGTAGGCAAAGGGTTTCTTGATACTGGAAAAGTATGAATCATAAAAGAAGAAAATCAATAATTGGACTTTATTGAAACTAAAAACTTCTGCCCTTCAAAAGGCATGATTAAGAATGACAAAGACCTGGAGAAAATACTTACAATACATATTTATGACAAGAGCATCTTGAATGTATAAAAAATCCTACTACTTAACAAGACAAATGAACAAAATATTTGAAAAACTATTTATAAATGAAGATATATGAAAGAACAATCAGCACATGACAATTTGCTCAATATCATGAGCTCTTAAAATCACAGTAAGGTAAATCACACATCCGCTAGAAGGGGTAAAATAAAATGACTGACAGGAATTCTGCTTCTGCCCATGAAGGATTAACTGCTGCAGGCAGTGCCTTCTCAATGTAAACAGAAAACTGGGCAAAATATTTGTAACAAATGTTTCCAGACATTGAACAACAGACAGCAGAGACCTGGGACTCCTGAGAGAAAGGAAACAAACAAGGTCAGTCCTGTAAACGCTCCAGTGTACTTCCTGGAAGCAATTTCCAGGCCTCAGGGTAGGAAGGATGAGCCCAAAAGGAGTCTGGTGGCAGTGTGGACTGCAGATTTTAAAAGACAGACATCAGAGTCTGGAGAAACCAAGGTGGCTGGAATTTGTGAATCAGAGTAAGAAAGAAAAGAAAGTTGTACAGAAGGACAGCGTTTTCTTTAGAAATGTATAGCTGAACTAAAAGTTACATGGAAATCAAAGGACAAAGAATATGTTAATCAATTCAGCTGGTGTAAAAACCAAAGTTATCACACGAGAATTCAAGAATTTAATAACGCTTGGCTCTGTGGTAAAGAAAGTAGGGAAAACCACTAGGTCATGCAGATGTGACCTAAATCAAATCCCTTAGGATTATACAGTGGAGGTGATGAATAGATTCAAGGGATTAGATCTGGTAGACAGAATGCCTGAAGAATTATGAACAGAGGTTCATAACATTGTACAGGAGGCAGTGACCAAAACTATCCCCAAGAAAAAGAAATGCAATAAGCAAAGTCATTGTCTGAAGAGGCTTCACAAACAGCTGAGAAAAGAAGAGATGTGAAAGACAAAGGAGAAAGGGAAAGATAAACCCAGTTAAAAGCAGAGTTCCAGAGAATAGCAAGGAGAGATAAGAAAGCCTTCTTAAGTGAAAAATGCAAAGAAATAGAGAAAAACAACAGAATGGGAAAGTGATCTCTTCAAGAAAATTAGATATTCCAAGGGAACATTTCATGCAAAGACAGACACAATAAAGGACGGAAACAGCAAGTACCTAACAGAAGCAGAAGAGATTAAGAAGAGGTGGGTAGAATACACAGAACTGTATAAAAAAAGATCTTAATGACAACAATAAACATGATGGTATTGTCACTCACCTAGAGCCAGACATCCTGGAGTGTGGAGTCAAGTGGGCCTCAGGAAGCATTACTACAAAAAAAAACTAGTGGAGGTGATGGAATTTCAGTTGAACTATTTCAAATCCTAAAAGATGATGCTGTTACTCAATATGCCAGCAAATCTGGAAAACTTAGCAGTGGCCACAGGACTGGGAAGGGTCAGTTTTCATTCCAACTAAAAAAAGAAGGGCAACGCCAAAGAATGTTCAGACTACCACACAATTGCACTCATTTCACATGCTAGCAAGGTCATGCTCAAAATCCTTCCAGCTAGGCTTCAACAGTACGTGAACTGAGAACTTTTGGATGTAAAGCTGGATTTAGAAAAAGCAGAAGAACCAGAGATCAAATTGCCAATATCCATTGGATCTTAGAAAAGCAAGAGAATTCCAGAAAAACATCTACTTCTGCTTCATTGACTATGCTAAAGCCATTGACTGTGTGGATCGCAACAAACTGGAAAATTCTTCAAGAGATGAGAATACCAAACCACCTTAACTGCCTCCTGAGAAACATGTATGCAGGTCAAGAAGCAACAGTTAGAACTGGACATGGAACAACAGACTGGTTCCAAATTGGGAAAGGAGTATGTCAAGGCTGTATTATTATCATCCTGCTTATTTAACTTATATGCAGAGTACATCATGTGAAATGCCGGGCTACATGAAGCACAAGCTGGAATCAAGATTGTGGGGAGAAATATCAATAACCTCAGATATGCAGATGATACTACCTTTATGGGCAGAAAGCAAAGAGGAACTGAAGAGCCTCTTAATGAGAGTGAAAGGTGAGAATGAAAAAGCTGGCTTAAAACTCAACACTCAGAAAATGAAGATCATGGCATCTGGTCTTATCACTCCATGGGAAATAGATGGGGAAACAATGGAAACAGTGTCAGATTTTATTTTCTTAGGTGCCAAAATCACTGTGGAAGGTGACTGCAACCATGAAATTAAAAGATGCTTGCTCTTTGGAAGAAAAGCTATGACAAATCTAGTTAGCATATTAAAAAGCAGAGACATCACTTTGTCAACAAAGATCCATATAGTCAAAGCCATGGTTTTTCCAGTAGTCATGTGCGGATATAAGAGTTGGATCTTCTTAAAGAAACTGAACACCAAAGAATTGATGTTTTTGAACTGTGGTGCTGGAGAAGACTCTTCAGAGTCCCTTGGACCACAAAGAGATCAGACTAGTCAATCCTAAAGGAAATCAACCCTGAATCCTCATTGGAAGGGTGATGAATGAAGTTCCAATATTTTGGCTGCCTGATGCAAAGAAGTGACTCATTGGAAAAGACCCTGATGCTGGGAAAGATTGAAGGTAGGAGAAGGGGAAAACAGAGGATGAGGTGGTTGGATGGCATCATCGACTCAGTGGACATGAGTTTGAGTGAACTCAGGAAGATGGTGAAGGATAGAGAAGCCTGGAGTAACAAAGAGTTGGACAGGACTGAGTGATTGAACAACTGTGGTAAAGAGTGTGCCTTTAATGCAGGATACGCAGTTTTGATCCCTAGGCTGGGAAGATCCCCTGCAGAAGGAAATGGCTACCCACTCCAGTATTCTTGCCTGGGAAATCCCATGGACAGAGTAGCCAGGCGGGCTACAGTCCATGGGGTTGCGACAGAGTCAGATGCGACTTAGAGACTAAACAACAAAACAACAGTAATCAAACTTGTGATATTGGCATTAAGGGTACCCAAACAAATCAATGAAACAGAACAGGGAGTCCACGAATGCATATATATGAACCATCGATTTTTATCAAATGTGTCAAGATAAGTGAAGAGTGGAAGGACAGTGTTTTTAGCAAACAGATGATGAGTCAACTCAATATCCACACAGAGAGGTAAACCTCTATAACTTCTAGAAGAAAACAGTAGAAAATTATCATGACCTTGTGGGAAGCAAAGGTTTCTTAGGATATATAAAGTTGATCCCTAAAATAAAGTTAACTCATCATTTTTAGTTTTGAAGGGAAATTATTCTTTTTAAATGCAAATGCAAGCCACAAGCTGAGAAAAACATTTACAAAACAATGATCTGATGTCTTGTATCTAGAATACAAGGACACACAACTCCAGACAAAACAAAACATTATAAATGGGCTAAATATATGAACAAACATTTCACTGAAAAAGATATAAAAATGACAACTAAGCACATGAAAAGATACTTACCATTCCCTGTCAATAAGGTAATGAAAACTAAAATCTCAATGAAATACTATTACCCATTCACTGCAATAGTGTCATATCTAAGAAACAATAGCTTGATGCAGTGTCGTAAAGCTTTTCTTCTATGCTTTCTTCTCTAGTTTTATATTTTTCAGTTCAAACTTAGTTCTATGACCCATATTGAGCCTATATATCTATCTATATCAATAGACGTCTGTTGGCTGCATTGAGTATTCATTGCTTAGGGCAGGCTTTCCTTAGTTGCAGTGAGCAGAGGGCACTCTTCATTGCAGTGCACAGGCTTCTCATTGTAGTAGCTTCTCTTGTTGTGGATCACAGGCTCTAGGTGCTTGGGGTTCAGTAGTTGCAGCATGCAGTCTAAATAATTTTTAAAATCAGTTTATCATTTACTACAAAAATAGTTGTCTGGGATTTTGGTTGTTGGTTTGAGTCTGTAAATTATTTGGGGGAGAATTTACATATTAAAATATTGAATTCTCCAATTTCTGTTCAATATATGTTTCTCCATTTATTTAGGCTTTCTTTAATTACTTCCAGTAAAATTTTGTAGTTCTTGTACAGGTCTAGCACACCTTTTGTCTGATTTATCCCAAGTTTTTTCCTACCCATACTGGGTTTACAGGACATCATCAATCTAGACATTTAAACTCAGTTTTATCGGGGGTCCATTCTGTTTCTGTGGAGTGGCTACAATCAGAGGGAACATGACCACTCCCTCCAGACAAAACACTGAAGAGTATCACCCTTCTAATTCAAGCAGAAAAATGTTGAGGAAGGTTTCCAACTGGCCAGCTGGTTTTATGACACACCTCTGACTTTATATGTCTGTAGGGCTTCTGGCAGTAAAACAGAAGATATCTTCATAATAGTGGCTTAAAATGCAAGTTATTACATATGTAATGGATAAACAAGATCCTACTGTATAGCACAGGGAACTACATTCAGTAGCTTGTAATAAGCTGTAACAGAAAAGAATTCTTTTTACGTTGTGGCTAAAATAATCAGATGATCATGAATTTTCCCAATAACAAAACCAAGGGAACATAGTCAATAGCCAACCAAGTGACTAAAAATCCCAACCTCTCTCCATTTCTCTGTCCCAATACCCTCAAAGTTGGCTCATGTCCTCATCGCATTTTGGTTACAGAATTGTTGTTGCATCTCCAGGTATTACAACCAAATTTCACACTGGAAAGAGAACAAATAGGCAAAAGGAATAAGCCAACATAGTCTGTTCTTTCTCACTGAGGAAGCAACATTTTTCACAGAATTGCTATTTAGCAAATAAACATCTCATTGAGCAGAAAAGGATTGCATGACTACTTTTAGGTCACAGGAGATTGGGATAAAGATTAGTTCACCTTTTCCAAATTCTGTGATAGAGTCAGGAAGAGAAGAATGGATTATATTTGAGTACTGGGACCAAACCACAATATCTGCCATACTGATCCATACTGTGCCACAGAAAAGAAACTTGTTCTCCAGGCACAGTATTCAGGCCTGGGGTATGAGCCTACATCTATAGGTAGGGAACTGACAATCTATTTTCACAAGGAAAAGCTCAGGGCATGACTAGATTGATAGAAACAATGGTACCAAAGACTCACAGAGTTAAGGTAAATCTCTGGAATTTTTCTCCTAGAATAATGGCAATTGTGTTGAATTCTCAAGAGTATTCCCCTTAATTCAAATTAGATTAGAAGCGGAGGTTATTTTTTTTCCCATTTATTTTTTATTAGTTGGAGGCTAATTACTTTACAATATTGTAGTGGTTTTTGCCATACATTGACATGAATCAGCCATGGATTTACATGTGTTCCCCATCCCGATCCCTCCTCCCACCTCCCTCCCCACCGCATATGGCAGAGGTTATTTTAGAATGACACATCTTATCCACTGATAAGGCCTAGTGAGAGTTCTTTAGAGAAGAAGCACTGTGTATGAAAAAATTAAGAGCATGAGTCTGAAACCAGCAACCTGTGTTAAAATTCTAGCATATCTGTTAACTGGATTTGTCATAGTCAGTAAATTACTTAACTCTTGGAGGCCTCAGTTTCTACATCTACACAGTGTAGATAGTTACACTCAACGTCTACATTATATGGGGGAGACTAAACAGGATAATTTATATAGAGCACCTAGTTTCTTAAAAATATCCATTTTCTTCCTTTCCTTCTTTCCTCTATTTTTCCCTTTTATTTATTCTGGTGAGTTTAAAGCATCTTCCTCAGCTCCTAAGCTCTTATGCTCTTCCACAAAGGACTCCTAAAATGCCAGATGTGGTCCCGATTTTCAAAAGTTTGCACAATATTTGTGAAAGAGCCATGAAAGCATACATGTCCCACCAAATGACCCTAACTTTCCCAGGTCTAACCAAGATACAGTGTTGGAAAACCCTTCCCAGCCTGGTTGTGTTTAGGATATAGAAGTCTTCACGATTCTGAAACTGATCGGCACATAGTACAGGTCAACTCCTTCGTAACTTCAGAAAAGTCTTCCCTGATTTCCTAGTCAAGTCACACATTTTATACACCCTCTTATTAATGTGAATCTCTCTTTTCTAGCATTCATAGCAATTCTAATTTTGTATCTGCATAGCCATTTTTAAATTTAGATCTACCTCTCTGAAGGAAGGGACAATGTTCCCTTCGGCTTACCAAAAAATAAGTGCCTGGGCAAGTTCTGGGAGATGGTGAGGGACAGGGAAGCCTGGCTTGCTGCAGTCCATGGGGTCGCAAAAAATCAGATATGGCTGAGTCTTGTTGAAAACGACAATTGCCTAGACCAGACGCAAATGATGGAGAATATTCCAGAAGCAATCAAGTACCTTTTCTGATTTTTCCCTAAAATACATCATCACTCCTTCCCACAATTTGATTTATCAACACTTACGTGGATTCTAGGACTTAGAAAGCAGCCTTTGTGTCCAAGAGAGCAGAAGTTCCTCTGCCACTACCAACTTAAGTTTTTCTTTCCAATTATTCACTCCCTAATTTATTTACTCACTTGCTGAAATAATCTTAAAGAAAAAATATTCCATGCAGCCCTCATTTTTATTTTCATAAATGGCAGGATCGATTCACAATCGATCCTGAAAGGCTCTCAACAGGCTTTCCCACTGAGGCTGATGGACCCTAGCACACTCCGCAGCTGAATGGACATTTCCTACTCTATAGTCACAGAAGCGTGGTCATGCAAACTCACGACTGCATGTTGGGGCCTTGGATTCAAAGCATACTCCTCATAAGAGCTGTGCTAGGACGTTTCTGCACTGTCTACCACCTCCCATTTGGAAACCCATTTGACTTTTTCCATTAGTGTTTTTCTTCTGTTTGAAGCGTTGTAATCCAGCCTCAGTGTGTGGTCTGGCTTCATTCTCACTGGGGCAGAGACTTGAAGAACTGAGCCAAACTGTGGTGGGCCAATGATAAAAATTGCTTCTATTTTCCACTTTAACAACAATTGTTTTTACTTTAACAACTCTAAGGCTGGAACTTTCTTAGTGGAAGGAGAGCGGAATTTGGGTTATCCATGAATAAAAAATAGCTAAAAGTAAAGACATAAATCTATAGGAAGTGGCACACAAGGGGGAAAATGATCATATACCACTAATATTACTTGTAAACCCTGATATAATTTTTTGAGAAACTGCTTCTGTGTGATTTGTCAGGAGTCATCAAATTGGTGTGTGCTACAATTTTGCCACCACAAACCCACTTTCTCTGCTTTGTGGGGCACTATACTTTCTTTAAGATTCTAATTTGGGCTTGATTAATGTCTTTCCATGGTCAGTCCATTCTTGAACCTGAACCAATTCCCTGACCATGAATATGGCACTTTTTGAATAAATTGATGGGGGAAATGCCCACATTTAAGACCTAGTGCTATATTCATGGCCTTTCTGGTTACCCATAATTGGATGATTACAGAAGAGAAATCCACTGTAGAGTGTGGAGTGTGATGCTTCTCTCACTATGTTGAAGCGTATGTTCACAATATAAGTTTTGTAATAATTTTGATTATGTGATAATAAATGTAGTAGATACAGGAACAAACATGCAGCTATGAACTGAAATTCCACATAACACTCTAAAATTAACGTTGAAATGTTAGACAAACATTTGTTTTTACTGCCTCAATTTTTAAGATCTGGTAAATGGGATAATGATTTCTGTCTCCACCTGTGTCAAAGAATTAAAGAGTTATTGTCTACAATGTGTTCTAAAGTTATTTGGCCCCCAGATGCACTGCTTTTTACAATAAAATTAGACATAAATAGTCAACTTTATTCATTTTTTACCATGTAGCTCAGTATTTGATATAGGCTGAATTCAGAAATTTTAAAACACTACCACTTATCCTATCATTTTGTAAGAAAAATTTGCCCACAACTCACATTCCCCCTATTTTTATTAATTATATCCACATATTCTGAGGTTGTGCCTTTTTTCTGTATGGTTGATCACTATTCTGTCCCTCAGGATCTTCTGCTTTAATTCACTCTGAATTTAATTTGATTCACTTTAATTCACTCTGAATTTAATTTGATTCACTTTAATTCACTCTGAATTACAATCTTTGATTCAATCATGATTTGTAGGTGTTTATTTCATTCGTTCATTTATTCATATATTTATTCAACTCACATTTATTAACCATATTGTATTGCAAGGCTTGCGGATATACCAAAAATAAGAAACTCAAACTTCCTGCCCCCTTGAGTAGTTTACATTTGGGGTGAGAACAGGTGAAGTTATGAAGAAAAACAAAAGAAAATACTTGATAGGGAGTGATGAGATGGATTATGACCTCCCTCAGAAGGTACCATTTGTGAAAATCAGGCCCTATAAGGACCTGGGGAGGAGCATTTCCAGGCCAAGAGAAAAGTAAGATTAAAGGCTGAGAAGGAGTGTGTACATGCCCATCCCAAACACTGCTCTATTTGAAATGGATAACCAGGAAGGACCTACTGTATAGCACAGGGAACTCTGCTCAATGTCATGTGGCAGCCTGGATGGGAGGAGAGTTTGGGGGAGAATGAATATGTATGTGGATATTTCTAAATATATGTACATGTGTATATATATATGACTGAGTCCTTTCGCTGTGCACCTCAAACTATTAATCAGCTATATTCCAGTATGAAATAAAAACTAAAAAAAAAATAAAAGCTGAGAAGAAGCAAGAGGAGAGATGCAAAGACAGAAATGCCTGAGAGCAGGGCAAGGCCTAGATCCTATACAGCCTGTAAAAATAATGGAAAGTTAGGATTTTAGGCAGAAGGTGAGGGGATTGGAAGATTTTAATAAAGGAAAATTCTGTGGTATATCCATAATATAATGGCCTATCTGTTTCTTTGAAAGAATCAGGAGAAAGCAATTAATGAGTATGTATTGAAGATTTTCTTTATGCAGGACATTAGGCTCATCTTTTGAAGAAATAAACTGCATAATTAGAAATCTGGCCTCTAGAATCTTACTGAGTATTCAAGCAGATGAATCATACACAGATAAAGAAAGTGGGAAGAGGAGTTAGGGACAGGTGGTCAAAAGGCACAAACTTGAGTTATAAGATAAATAAATACTAGGGATGAAATGTACAACTTTATGATAGTTAATACTTCTGTATGAAAGTGATATGTATTAAAGTTGTCAAGAGAATATGAGTTTTCATTACAAGGAAAAAAAGATTAATTTTGTTTTGGACTTTTTTGTATCTATGTGAGAGGATGGATGGTCATTAAACTTAATGTGATAATGATTTCTTGACATATGTATGTCAAATCATTATGCTATATACCCTGAACTTATGTAGGGCTATATGTCAATCACATTTCACAAACCGGGAAAATGTCTTACATCAGGAGACCACACATGCCAAATTAACGATATGGAATGAAGACTCATATTTCCTCACCTTAAGGAGCTGATACCTTCTTGGGAGGCTATAATGGTCACAGGTAAAGCAAATTATGACAGCATAAGGTTACATCATTCTATCTGTAAAGATTTGAAAATAGGCACACCAATGAGGGATGTTTATTGGAGAAAGAAGCCTTGATTGGGGCCATGAACAGTAAGCAGAGATCAGAAAGAGAGAGAGGGAGAGAAAGAAGACATAACAGAATATGTAGAAATTGTAGGGGCAGTGAGGATTCTGGATCAGCAGATAGGACAGATGGATGCTCT
Source organism: Cervus canadensis (assembly GCF_019320065.1). NCBI lineage: Eukaryota > Metazoa > Chordata > Mammalia > Artiodactyla > Cervidae > Cervus > Cervus canadensis. Next base: position 22,485,949 of record NC_057388.1, on the reverse strand, counting down.
TAAGAGCTACCAGACATAAAAGTCAACAGGCAGAGAACAGTTTCTGCCTTCAAAACCAAGCAGATATTTTAAAATTTATTGTTGACAATGTTGTCACAATTTTTGTTTGGAGGAGTGATGAAAGTGATATTAAGGAAGAATAGAGTGGCAGTAGCTTGAGAAAAGGTTTAATAAAACGGAAGAAAGTTTGAAGAAAAGTAGCATAAACTTCATATTTTAGATATACAGAATCAGGAGCCCTAAAAGTGTAAAGAATTTTTTTTCAGGTTTCTATGGCCTGTGAGGATCAAGGAAGGGAAGAGAAAGAAAGATGTGCATAGGAAGGTGAAACCAAAGACAAGACAAGTTTATACAGCTTAGTTTAGGGTGACGGCAGTACACTCACCCCAAAGGGAATGGCTTAAATGTATGTATAATAAAATGTATACAATTTCTGTACACTGTGCACAGAGATACATTTACATTTTTACTGAAAAGTCACCCACCAAAGGACACACATTTGACATGCACACTCCGTGGATATTTTTCAAAGGTAATCTATTTATGTAAGTGACAACAAGAAGAAAAAAACACAGTATATAGAAAACCCAAAAAGCCTCCCTAACAGCCTATCCATTAAAATATCCCTAAATATTAACCATTATGCTTATTTATATCAACTAAATTTGTTTTGCCAGTTTGAGCTTTTTTTTTTTTTTTAAATACAAAGCATGAGTGTATTTTATTATTTTTTTCATTTGTTTTTATTAGTTGGAGGCTAATTACTTTACAACATTGTAGTGGTTTTTACCATACATTGACATGAATCAGCCATGGATTTACATGTGTTCCCCATCCCGATCCCCCCTCCCACCTCCCTCTCCATCCCATTCCTCTGGGTCTTCCCAGTGGGTCTTCCTGCTTTAAATAATAGAGTTACACTACACAAGTATTCTTTTACGTCTGGATCTTGGCTCATCTATCAGCAAGAGTCATCTAGTTGCTGCATATAGTTTTATTATTTCTGTATATTATCCCATCATGTAAATATACAAAAATTATTGATGAAGAAGATTTGTGTCCAGTTTCTATTTTGACTAACAGTGTGGTAAATATTCCAAAACCTGCTCTTTGGTGTACAGTGGTTTGCGTTTCTCTTGATTACACAGCTAGGAGTGAAACTGCTGGGTCATAAAGTATGCAAACACTAAGCTCTGTGGATACCGTAAGTTTTCCAAAATAGTTGTAAAAATTTACATTACCACTCACAGTGTACAGGAGTTCAGGGACCCACATGCTCACCAAAAATTGGTGTTGTATTGTGATTTTAATCTTTATTTCTCTGATCACTAACACGTTTGAGCAAATTTAGATACATTTATCGGACAGCTGGAAATTATCTTGTTCAAAATTTCCTATTCATGTCTGTGGCCACTAAAATAAAACTGACTACCTTTTTCTTCTGGAGTAGGAAATGGCAACCCATTCCAGTACTGTTGTCTGGAAAAATCCACGGACAGTGGAGTATGGCGGGCCACAGTCTATGGGGTTGGAGAGTCGAACATGACTGAACACGTGCATGCACACACACACAGATACTCCCTTTTCTTAAGTATTTTTAGGTATTTAGAAATAAATTCTGGATACATGCCTTTTACCAAATATATGTATTGCCAATGTCTTCTCAAACTCTGTGACTTGTCTTTTTCACTCATTTAGAGGTATGCTTTTGATCAACAGAATTTCTCTTAATTTTAATAAAGTGCAATGTATCAGTACTTTTCTTTTGGATAGCTTTTTTATGACTTAAAAAATTATTTTTAGGAAGACTGTGAAAAATATTTTCTACCAAATGAACATATTGATATTCCTTGATCTTGTAGGATCTTATGTTTTTTACCTTTTACATTTATATATGGGCTTCCCTGGTGGCTCAGTGATAAAAGAAGCTGCCTGCAATGCAGGAGATGTGGGTTTGATCTCTGGGTTGGGAAGATCCCCTGGAAAAGGAAAAGGCAACCCACTCCAGATTCTGGCCTAGGAAATCCAATGGACAGAGACACCCGGCAGGCTACAGCCCATGGGGTTGCAAAGAGTTGGACGTGACTTGGCAACCAAACAACAAACAAAAGCAAAACAAAACATAAAACAACAACAAAAACTCATTTAGGTCTACAATTTATTGTGACTGAATTCTGTATATGAGGTATGAGGTAGAAATAAGTTATCACTTTTTCATAAAAATTAAACTGATCTAATACTACTAACTGCAAAGATTATCCTTTCCTTACTGAATTTTAACAGCAATTTGGTCATAAATCAGATGAGGATATATGAATGGGTCTGCTTCTAGACTCTCTATTCTGTTCATTGGTTACATTATCTATTTGTGTACCAGAGATTTCACATACTTTTCAGCATGGTAGTTTTATAAAATAACTGGTAACTGGTGATATAAATCTTCCAAACTTGTTCTCCAAGATTATCATGACTATTCCTGATGCTCTGCATACTTATATAAATTTAAATTGTTAATTTTTTTAAAAGTTGGGATTTTAACTGAAATTATGTTGAAACTGCAGATAAATTTAGAGAAAACTAGCATCTTAGTAATGCTGAATCCACCAGGCTTTGACCATAGTCTTTTTCTGCATTTCGTTTGGTTTACTTTGATTTCTTTTACACTATTTTGTAGATTTCGGTCCCATCACTTGCTTGCTCCTTGGAAGTAAAGCTATGACAAACCTAGACAGCATATTAAAAAGCAGAGATATTACCTTGCCAACAAAGGTCCATCTAGCCAAAGTCATGGTTTTTCCAGTAGTCATGTGTGGATGTGAGAGTCAGACTATAAAGAAAGCTGAGCGCCAAAGAATCAATGCTTTTGAACTGTGGTGTTGGAGAACACTCTTTAGAGTCCCTTGAACTGCAAGGAGATCCAACTAGTCCATCCTAAATGAAATCAGTCCTGAATATTCGTTGGAAGGACTGATGCTGACACTAAAAACTCCAATACTTTGGCTACCTGATGCGAAGAACTGACTCATTTAAAAAGACTCTGATGCTGGGAAAGATTGAAGGCAGGAGGAGAAGGGGATGACAGAGGATGAGATGGTTGGATGGCATCACCGACCCGATGGATGTGAATTTGAGTAAGCTCCAGGAGTTGGTGATGGACAGGGAAGCCTGGCATGCTGCAGTCCATGGGGTAGCAAAGAGTCAGACACGGCTGAGCGATTGAACTGAATGGATTTTGTAGATTTCAGTTTCAAAGTATTACAGTTTTCATTAGATCTATTTATCCAGGAAGAACTAGCCTATTTTTAGTTTGTTCTTACTCCTTATATGCAATGTTTTCAGGAATTTCGGTGAAAAAGACTTGAGTAAATGGGATCATTCTTATTTGGGGGTCTGACACTGCTTTTTGTCTCTCTAGCACTATTAGGTTCTCAAAATCTCCACTATAATTTTTAACTTCTGAGCAGAATCTCAGTGTTCTCCATAGATCAAAATCAGTAAATGCTTAGAGTAGAAATTATATGTAGGTTGTCAGAGGTCTCCTGATTTTCACCCCTCCAATTATGGCTCTTCTGGTAATCCTAAAGTCCAATTTGTTGTCTTGCTGCTACTTCTAGGCTGCTCATTTGCGATTAGTTTCTATTTTCAGGGCTATGTGTTGGCAGCCAAAGTGAAAAAGTGGAGACAAATGTAGTGTTCACTTTAAAGAATTTCCTTTCTCTTTAGGAATTTGGTTCCTTGTTTTCTTGTTGCCTTAGTTATTGGAGAATAGTTTTTCTGGCTGAACCATACAGCATGTGGTATCTCAGTTTCCTGATCAGGGATTGAACTCATGCCCTCTGCATTGGAAGTGTAGAGTCTTAACCACTGGACCACCAGGGAAGCCCCAAGAATAATTTTAAACAGTTACTCTTTTATCTTTTATTTTATTTTATTCTGTTCTCATAATTTATAAGTTAATTTATATGGGAGATTTTGTATAACATCAACTGCATCACAGTAAGAAACCCTAAGCTATAAATGTAGGTTTAAATATACAGAATGATTGAGGGAAAAAATCAGATAAAATCCTTTTTTCCATTATTGCACTATTTTAGCTTTCTATATATTTATTATAATTTTATAATCCTAAAGTGAAGTGAAGTCACTCAGTTGTGTCCGACTCTTTGCGACCCCATGGACTGTAGCCTACCAGGATTCTCAGTCCATGGGATTTTCCAGGCAAGAATACTGGAGTGGGTTGCCATTTCCTTCTCTAGGGGATCTTCCCAACCCAGGGATCGAACCCAGGTCTCCTGCATTGTAGGCAGCCGCTTTACCATCTGAGCTACCAGGGAAGCATAGCATATAAGAGTCTTCATAATCTGACTCTAAACTACTCCTCCAAAATCATCTCCCACCATATTTCCTAAACCAAGCTGAACATCTCAAGATTTAAAAAACACCTTATGCATTTCATAGGTCATGTAGTAAGCTGGTCAGAGTCATGGGTGGCCAGGGCACTCCAGCTGACAATTATTTCCTCACTTCCCACAGTATGCTATAAAAATATTATATGATACAAACAAATCTGGAAGCAGTGGCCAAGAATACTTCCTTCCAACTTTTCCACATCCCCATATACAATCAATTTTTGTTCCATGAAAGGTTTTCCTCATTATTTAAGATTCTGCCCAAGTGAAATCTCCTTTCCTCTTGTTTTATTCATTTCTGCAATAACACATTTCTGTAATTTTGTGGCTTTTGATATTATACCAAATGTATGGTTTTTGAAGTTAGAAAAACTAAATTTGAATCCTACATGAGGTCTGTGGTCTTTGGTAAGTTTTCTCTGGGAGTCAGTTGTCACATCTGTAAAATGAGGGAAATACCACCTACCTCATTATTTTAGAAATACTTATTGAATGCATGTTTTATGCTAACCACTGAGCAGGGCATTAGATTAATCTATGAGAGAGAGAACCTGTGTGAATGAATACATAGCAATAGCATGGGAAACAACATATTGTAGACATTTAATTTAAAATTTTACTTTTCATTGTTTTAGTATCAATAGATCGCTAACGACTGGCAACAGAGTGGGGCTAGTTCATAGAGGTTACAAATTTTACAATATGAATAAATATGAAAAGGGTAATGTTATGTCCTCTAAGCGCTTACTGACCTATAGGTGGGTTCCAAACAGTCTTTGACATCTTTTACTCATAAGATTCATTACTTTTAGTAAAGAATCATACACATCATATATGTAATAAGCTTTTTTCCCAGTTCATGATTATCTTTATTGCAGTGGCTCATTCATCCAATTCTACAGGTTGTCAAGAAAACAGGAACTAAGTCAGACAGTTAAGGGTTTGGTCCTGGCTTTATCACTTAATAGCTGTTCATTTTATGGTCATAGCATGCTTCTTGGTTCATCTGTTAGGTAATCAATCTAGGCTCAAGGTTCTTCATCTATAAAAATTAATATAATAATTTAATATAATAATTGCATATGCCTAGTAGGAGTTTTGTGAGGATGAGAGCAGATGCTACATTTAACACTACACAACATGGCATACTGAAAGTGCACAATAACTGCTGGTCAATATTATTTTCCCAACACTCTTTTCCAAGAGTCCTAATGCATTAGCCAAGGAGTAATTCAATCTTTGCCCTTCTTCTACCCCCATTTTCCACAGTTTTCAGTCCCAGGTGAGGGTGATGGAAAAGGTTTTCTTTCTGAAATATATTTGGGCAAGCCAATTATTCCACATAAATCAAGTACCCCCTTGAGGTTCCTCAGTTTTTAAAAGCATGGGAATGTGGGTAGTCTTGGCTTCACTATCTCTGTCCGGTGTGTAGGACGTCCTGGCAGTTCAACCTCTTGAAATTTGGCCTTAGGGCAAGGCTCCGTTCACTTCCTCCTAAGAAGGCTTTCAGGCCAGGAAAATGTTGTAATAGAGTTTCTTCTCTCCAGAAAATCCCTAGAGGTTCCTCCTCTTGGACTTGAGGGCAGACATTCAAATACTGCCTTCCTTGGATGTTTTTCAGTTTAGCATAGGATTAAAATTTTCAAATCATCTGCCTTAATAAATATGTCCAACCATTCTATTCATTCTGTAGTTGAACCCAAGGTCAGGGGGCTGTTTATATTTAAGCCTGTTTCAGAAACCCATATTCTCTTCCTTTGTAACCTTTTGACCTACTTCATTTGGGTATTAGGCTCTTTAGTTGCTTGCTGAGTTTTCCGTTTACACATTTAATATTCCTTTATTTTATAATTTAACATATTCACTAAGGCACAATAGGGTTTTTAAAATACTGACATGAAAGGTAGATAAAAAACATTTTGGAGCAAGAACAAAATATGCAGGAAATGGACATGGAAGAGACCCATTTTAAGTTTAGCTGGTAAAAGCATAAGCTCTTTAGGGAGGGGGAGAAAGTGCTTCCAGAGGACAGACCTAGCAAAAGAAGAGACTCCCTTGGCTATGAGTCACCTTTGTTTTCGTTTAAGCTGTGTTTCTGAGTGCAGTGTGAAAAATGGATGAAAAGTGCTATCAGGACTATTTGTTTTGAAACCCATAGGTCATGAAGTGAAAAAATTTAAATATATGGACAGATGCATGACCTGTTTCAAATGAACGTATGACCTTCCAAAGGTTTACCTATACAAAGCACCACTGCTTCAAAACTCTTCATTCACCTATATCCAAAATTTGGTATTTTCTCAATAAAGATACAGAGAGAAATGGGATATATGCAAAGGATTATTCCAAGTACACAGAAGTGACATAGAAGTAAGAAAAGTTCAAAAAAGCATTAAAGCTGATGTTTACAAAGGAGAATGTTTCTTTCTTTAACTAAGTGAGACATGCATTTCTTAGGGGAAAGGAAAAAATCAACCTACTTATGCCAGAGGTATTTTCCTTCCTGCCTTTTATAGGGAACATTCTAATATACTATTTCAATCACCTTCACAGACGCTGGTCCTAAAGATTAATACAGTGAGAACTGTACTCCTTAATGTGTGGTCAGCACCTTCTAGAGTAAGGACTTATGAAGGGTCATGGATGGACATACACCTTATCTTGCCTGCCAATGTAGGAGACATAACAGACGCAGGTTCGATCCCTGGGTCAGGAAGACCCCCTGGAGGAGGTCATGGCAATTCACTCCAGTATTCTTGCCTGGAGAATTCCCATGGACAGAGGAGCCTGTAGGGCTACAGTCCATAGGGTTGCAAAGAATTGGACACACAACTGAAGCAACTTAGCATGCATGTGAAGTTGCAACAGCTCCACTTGCATCACTCTACCTCCTATGTACTTCCATTCATTCTTTCAATTACCGTATCTGGCAAGAGCTCTATCATGTATTCCATTCTTACAAAATATGGGAGAAGGATTACTTAATTAAATGAGCCTGATCCATATTCAGGGGCAGTAGTTGATCAAGATATATCTGTCAGAAACTTTAGATCCAACTTTGCCTCCCATATGACCCACACCTTCTACCACCTCTTTTTTTCTCTAATGTGTACAAAGAAAGGCCTGATTTGTCACATGGGAAGGTTACTGAATCCTTCTTCTAAAATGTTCTTATGTGAGGTTTTATATCCTCTGAAGTTTGATATTTCCTGAATTTTCATTAATTCTAATAGCTGAGAAATTATCACCTAGTGAAATTTGAAATATCAAAGTAGCCACTTGCCTCTCTTAAATACCAGCTTTAAAACACTTGCGGAGCCTGGCAAGCTAATTGGCTTTTCTATATACCCCTTCTTATAGAACAGAAGTCACCAAATACTAGGAAGACTTCCAGAAGAATTTCATCAAATGATGAGCAGATTATTCAGATATCCATAATGATATGTTCAGACCCAAGTACATAGGCACTTTCTTGGAATGACTGTAATGGAAGAGTAATTTAAAACTGACAACAGGTGGGATGATCTGAGAGAACAGCATTGAAACATGTCTATTATCAAGTGTGAAACAGGTCGCCAGCCCAGGTTGGATGCATGAGACAAGTGCTCAGGGCTGGTGCACTGGGAAGACCCAGAGGGATGGGATGGGGAGGGAAGCGGGAGGGGGGATCAGGATGGGGAACACATGCAAATCCATGGCTTATTCATGTCAATGTATGGCAACAACCACTATAGTATTGTAAAGTAATTAGCCTCCAACTAATAAAAATAAATGAAAAAAAAAAAACTGACAACAGTTTTATTATTTACAATAAGAGTACCATAGTATTATGTTGACTCGTTAATGGTACTTTATATTTTCATTGTGTGTGTGTGTGTGTGTGTGTGTGTGTACTCCGTCACTCAGTCATGTCACTCTTTGGGACCCCAGGGACTGTAGCCCGTCAAGCTCCTCTGTCTATGGAATTTTCCAGGCAAGAGTACTGGAATGGGTTGCCATGCCCTCCCCCAGGGTATCTTCCCAACCCACGGACTGAACCTGTGTCTCTTGTGTCTTCCGCATTGGAAGGAGGATTTTTTACCACTGGCCACCTGGGAAGCCCAGTATTTTGACTAAAAAATTTATGAATGTGTTAGTTAAACATATAACAAATGTCACTAGTACTGAAATATTTTTATGTGAACCATGTTATGACAGATCACATTGTTTTATGTTGATCTTGTAAAGAAAACTAAGCTCAGAATTTTATTGCTTGGCCTCACATTGTTTATTGTTGTCAATAACTGAAATAAAGAGGAAACTTTTCTTCATTCTGAGCTTCACTTGGTACAAACAGTTTGTACATAAAGACACAGCTAGACAATGAAATCCATTCATACTGGCTTATTTGCTATCAAACCATTCCTGTGCTAATATTAGTAAAACATAATAATTTCAATGTGAAGTCACTATAGCATTCTTTTAAAAATATGATTCCAACAAAACCTATTTTGGATTTAACAAAGCCTATTTTGGATTTAAACTAGCAAGCCAAAAGAATGAGAAATCCTTGCATTAGCTACAAGTTCAATGCCAAAAATACAGTAAATGATAGATGCTTCTTTAAGTGAATATCATGAACTAATACAAAATAATTGACCTGTTCAGTTGTTAGTTTTGTTCATTATTCATAAATTTATAAACACTGTTAAATAGTTAGGTTAACAGTTCGTTCTGTAGCCTTCCTTTGGTCTCAGGACACCTAATCTTTGGACAATTCTGCTTTTAACTCAATTAACTATTAGCAGATTATCTATACAGAATCTCAGATAAATGGAAATTAGTTAGGCCAAGAGCTACCAAGTCCTTGTTACCAAGTAATATGTAGAAGCTACTGATGATGGACACAGATGCTCCAGAGAACAGGAAGAAATAGCAGAGTCACATACTTCTGAAGGGGCTGAGTGACTTGGCAGGTATAAAACACGACAGGTCCCTGGAATGACGGCTTAGTTTCGTCTTTCATGAACAACACAAACTGCATGCGCAACACAAATGTGAAATATTAGGAAACTGAAAACTGTGCCTGGGAGTCCTGTGCTATTGCTTTGATGCTATATTTTTTCTTGTAATGTGTTCCTTCTTAAAGCTAAGCTAACTTGGTGTTGGGTAAAGTTGACGGTATAGCTTGACTCTGCCAATCCAAATCCAAGACTAATCTGAGAATAGTATACAGTGTTTAAAGCACTACTAACAGCACTCCTATATCTCTTCCTCAGATAGGTTTGGGTTCATCTTTTTAAATGAAAGTTTGGTTTTTTAGGCTATGGTGTGGCCCAGGCATCCTCTAAAAGCTAGAGAAAAAGAGCTTCTATGGAGAATTTTAGGTAATTATTATCCCATATTGGTAAAAGCTTCATATTCACTTACTGGAATTATAGAGGGAGCCTAAGCAGAAAATGTGAACTTAAGAGCCCTCTGTGGAAAGAACCTGAAAGCAAAGAAGATCTGAACAAGTTCAAATGTGGATAATATAAGATGCTCCAATACTTATATGGAGTTCATCAAAAGATGTTATTGTTGTTTAGTTGCTTAGTCACGCCACTCTTTATGACCCCCTGGACTGTATCCCACCAGGCTCATCTGTTCATGGGATTTTTCAGACAATAATACTGGAGTTGGTTGCCATTTCCTTCTCCAGGGGGTCTTTCCAACCCAGGGATTCAACTCGAATATTCTGCATTGGCAAGCGGATTCTTTACCACTGAGCCACCAGAGAAGCCCTTATAAAAAGTAGACTTAGACAAAGAACTGAGACAGAGCAAGACCAAGTTTTGTTACAGGTGAGTCTCTCAGTTTAACAAGCCAGGCCTTTCTTAAGAATGGTCTAATGGACCAGGGCCTTTAAAGAGAGGCTTTCATAGTTTATGCCTTCCTGGAATTATCTCTTACCAAAGGGCCTGGATATTTTAATCATAAAACCAAACTGTTAAGATCAATTGTTTTCAAGTAACAAAAGACTTTAATGCAATTTTTATAGTGCAATGGCTCTCATATGTTAGTATAGGCTAATGTTTCCTATTATAAGACATAATTTGTCTTTGAAATTAATATGTAATTTGGAGTATTTTCTATCTTTTGAATATAGCAAATAAATGATCTCTTTTACTAGACTTAACATTTTACATCTTCTGGTGATCAAAGAGCACAGAAATATTTTCTTGAAAGCACAGACTTAAGGACCATGAATTCCAGTACATTTTTGCAACTTTTTAAACTGAAATGGGAATCTCTTTTTCCAGTTTCTTTCTTTCAACTCATGTCCCAACTAAATTCAACGAATAATTACTGAATGGCAATGATGTGCTCTATACTCCGCTCATAGGAGTATTATCAACAGTAACAGCAAAATTCATGGTTTCCATTAGTGATGTAAAATTTTGTTGGAGAAAAAACATAAGTACAAGTTAATCAGACAACAGTATAAAACTTATTCCAAACTGAGTCCAAATAAACACAGACAATATACTATTACTCCAGGTAATACTAGAGAAATTTTTTGCAGAACAACTGAGGTGCCACAGGACAGGAAGGAGATAGAAAAAAGATTTTAAAAAGAAAAAAATAAATAAATATAACTTAGTAAACTTTGCAACAATCACTGAATAGATTCTGCTAAGCACTGGCAAAAGTTAATTTAAAAAGCAATGTGACATCTCTACTCTGCTGAGTGATGAGTAAATATCTTCAGAGCAGAACCTGATATTCATGTTTGTAACTTGTCTTTGTGCTTCACAAGTGCCACACTTGATGCTTATTAGCACATTGTGTATATAACTCTTATACAGTTATCCCTTCATATCTGCAGGGGAGTTGGCATCAGGACAACCCCCTGCCACTACCCTACATATGCCAAAATCTATAGATGCTCAAGTTCCTTATGTAAAATAGCATAGTATCTGCATGTAACCTATATGCATCTCCTTGCATATTTAAATGATCTCTATATCATTTATAATACCTATCACAAGGTCGATGCTATATAATAAACAGTTGCGAGTGTGCAGTAAATTCAAGTGTTGCAGTGTGGAACTTTCTGGATTTCTTTTCTGAAAATTTTTGATCTGCAATTGAATCTGTGGACATAGAACCTACAGATACAGAGCACCAACTATGCTTTCTCACAATTCTGTGATGCTGCAACTCTGTCATCTTCATTTTACATATGAAGAAACTCAGGCTAACTTGCTCATAGTTGGGAGTCAGAAAAGTAGTAAACTTGATCTTCTTAATCTAACTCATAAACCTGTAATCCAACTTTTAAAATATATTAAAAAAATATTGGAATGCTTCTTACTATAACAATGTAGGTTTTATCTGACTAAGGCTACTGCTGAGGCTAACTACTGAAAAAAGGCTGAATAAAATGTAAAACATGAAAACACAAATGTAAAACACAGCCAACAGAGGAACTGGCAAACAAACAAGGGGACCTAGGGGAGAAAGGAAATGCATCAAAGTAAGATATACATTTGCCACTGCTATTTTCCCCTTGGGACAATTGGTAATTCAAAGCACTGCTCAAAGAGGCAGAAAATAACAGGTTAAAGATTTTGGCAATCAACTTAGGTTGCATGCATGAATGCTCAGTTGCTCAGTCGTGTCTGACTCTTCGCGACCCCATGGACTATAGCCCGCCAGGCTTCTCTGTCCATGGGATTTTTCCCGGCAAGAATACTTAGGTTAAGGAGATAAAAATTTGGAATTCTAGACCACCAAGGCAGCCAAAATTCAAGATTCCAAGATCTGAGATAATAAAGTGAATCACAGAGCCTAACAGTCTCTGTGCTATTTCCCTTAAGGGATTTCCTAGCTCCTAAGTTACTCCTGTGTGGGCCATATTTACAAAAAAAGACATTTAGAAAGCAGATGATAAGGAGTTAAAAAATGAAACAGATTTTATCAAACTCCAAATGTTACAGAGAGAAAAAATTGGAATTTACTGCCCTCTAAGGAAAAGAGGCCCTCATAAACTGAGGACCTAGTAATAGATCCTTCCTGGATTTAAGAGCACAACAGAAGTAAACCAGCTTTCAAACACACTGAAACCTAAATAAAAATTATTTATAATTTTTAGTTGAAACAGATTAACCCACTCATATTCTAATTTTTGCTGGATAAAAATTAAATCTCTGGTGCAAGAAAAGACTCCACAACTTTTTTAAGGCAAAGTTTAGCATGCAATAAAAAATTACCAGGTATCCTAGAGATAGAACCAAATAATTAAAAATCAGGAGAAAAAAAATCAGACGAGAGAAACAAATGCATAGGTGACCCAGATACTGTACCTAACCAGATGCAAATTTTAAAAGATTTATGATTAATATGATCAAGAAAAAATAGGTACAAAATGGAGAACTTCAATATAAATGTAGAATTTATAAAAATAATTAAATGGAAATTCTACAACTAAGAAAATGTAACAACAGAAGTTAGGTATTAAATATTATGAGCTTTAAGGAGGATATATACAATAAAAACCACTTCTCTCAATAAGCTAGAAAAAGTGTTTAACACCAAAATCTGAGATTATTTTAAAAGCAGCTGGAGAAAAATCTCATGACTTTCAAAGGTATAATAGCAGATTTACAGTCAGACTGTGCAGCAGACAAAAAATAGTGGAATGATATCTTTAAAGTTTTGAAAGTAATCATTAACAACCTATAACTCTACAAAAGTAGCAAAAGCTAGCTTCACAAAAGAAGGGAAAATACAAATAATTTTCAGACCAAAAATGCAATACCAATAAATTGGCATTAAAATAAACATTAAAAGGGATTTTTCTGGCAGAAGGAAAATGATCCAAGGTTAAAACATGGTCATGCAAAAAGGATTGAAAAACAATAGAAAGGTTAAATATAAGGGTAAATATAAGTGAATATTGTCTGTAGAAAGCAATAACAATATCTTACACAGTGTAAAAAACATGATTTAAAATGTTACCAAAATAGAAATAAATAAATGGAGATAGTTAAACAGAGCTAAAATAAACAAGATCCTTGTATTTCTGGAAAGTGGCAAATGTATTACTTTGAAAAAGAGGCTAATAAATCAAAGACAATGAAACAGTTTTTTTATCATAAAATAGTAAGCACCTAAAATTAGATAGATTTAAGCTTCTATGCTGGGAGTAAGAAGCTATATTAGATAATTTCTGTGCTCTCTTCTATTGTTAACACTAGATAATTCTATTAGTGTTATAACCAATCAATACTGTAAGAAATTATAAAGAAGAGAGTTAAAATATAAGGCATATATGAGATATATGGAAGAATCCTGCCTCCAAATAGTTGAGACATGATAGAATGATTTTTTTATAAGCTAATATACAGAAATGGGTCATTTGGATATAATTTATCATGAATATGGTGTGTGTCTGCACGTGTGTGCACGCTGAAAAAACTGTATGAACAGTTTAATTTCTTACGTTCAAATTGATATATTTGGTAGAGTAAGGATGTTTCAAAAGAGATATAATTCTTTTCAGTTGAAGTGGGTTCTTTTGATGGACATACGAAAATTCAATTTTACCTTGGTGAATGGTTAGCAGTGAAGCAAAATTGTTGTATATATTTTATCTCAAGGGAATAGGTGTGTTTGACATCTGGAGGGAAGAGGTTAGAGCTCATCACTTGGGTAGAGTAGGAGGAAATGAAAACTCAGAGGAGGGTCAGAATATCTTTAAGAAGGGGGAGGATTTTGGCTAGGGGCTAGATAAAGTTCCAGATGGACTTACTAGTGGTCAAATATTATAGAATAATGAACTGTGTACGGGAGGAAGTTCACTTCAGTAATTCATTGTCTGGAGCAAAAGTTTTCTAATATCTAGAAAACTATGTTTACGTTACCTAAAATATTGTACTCAGGTTGAAACTATTGGCAGTACATAAGCCAGGTAAAGTCTTTGATGTAAAACTAATCATTTCAGACATCAAACAAGCCATGGCTTTTCTGAAAAGACTAGGAGTGTCAATTATTTTCCTTTATTGCTTCTCTTGAATAGCTTTCATAATAATTTTCTACTAATTTTTAGACAAAGAACATAATTATTTGATTAAAGTCAACATATTCCAAATTTCCTCAGAAACAGTGGACTGCCATCACTTACACAGACACACCCACAAAAGAGACAGAAGTGGGAAATTTATGCTATCTGATTACATGTAGTAATAGTCTTTTGTTCATGACAGGGCAAGATCTTTATTACTCAAAAAAAAAAGAGAAAGCTTTAGGTTATAGTGCACAGATGACAGCAACAGACAAATGATAAAGTCAATGAAGAGATCTGTCAGAAGATGTCAGACTAATAAAATACTTTTGGCCTGCTTCCTAAGTTAATCTTTTAATAGAGAAAAAAACATTTTTAATTTGGTAAGTTAATCTCAACAAATTGGAAAATGAAAATAATGCCTGCCTGGCCGAATGACACATATATTAAAGGCTATGCAGGACATGACTCAAAGGTACCATGCATAATATAGAAACCCTGTACTGGGGGGTTAGAGATTAGTTTTTCTGTAAATTAGGAGGATTTCTACAAAAACAGAAAGCAGGCAGAATCAGGTTGAGAGGGAAGCTGTTGCTTAATATGGTATAAAACACTTGCAGACAAGCTGTCATGGAAGACAGGCTAAAGTAACTGAACATTAAGGTGCAGGATGATAACCACTGATGTCTAATGAACCACCATTCAGATAACTAACTGTAAACTGTAACTCATGCAAATAAGCTTTCCTCTATCTCCTGATTTGGCTTCTCCAGAGGAAGCAAAGGTATCTGGACAATATTTTTAAAAGGAGATGGTGCCCCACATCCAGAAGACAAACTACAATTACACTTCATACTGGTATATATATATATATATATATATATATATATTCATTGATCATACAAATTCATATAATCAGAAATAGTTCTAATAAAATTTGAACAAGTATAATCAAATAAAACAATGAATTTATAATAATGAACTACCAATGTATGAAGAAAAACCAATAAATAATCAGTGATGTAAAATTTCCTCCATAAAATTTGGCATATTACACTTAAATGTACATACAACAAAATCCTAACATGAATGAATGAAGAAAGAACTGCACGGTAAAATGTAAAACTATGAGGATAAAGAGAAAAGTTAAAAGCTTCTTGAGAGACCAAAACAACAATAACAACAACAACAACATTTTGCCTACAAAAGAACAAGAATTAGCCCTGAATCCAGCTTCTTTCTCAAAGGCAGATGCTATAGCACAAGAAGCAATATTCATCAAGTTCAGAAAATACGATTGTGAATTTGTGAATTTAAGTATTAATCTTATATCCACCCAAACCATCATTCAATAGAGGAAAAAATAAATACATTATAAAACACAAATACTCAAAAATTTCCTAATTACAGACCTTCCAAAAGATAACTAGTAGATTATTCCTGACAAAATGCAAAATAAATCCAATAAATAGGACTTAAGTGGTAATAAACATATATTAAGAAAAAACACTTTAAAAATAGTCTTAAAGAATACAAGAACAGTTTAAAATGTCTAGAGAAATTTTAAGACACAAAGAAACATGATTGTGTGTGTATAGTAAAAAAGAAGTGTGTGTCCATATACTAAAAACAAAATTTTTTTTTAAAAGTTGGGGAATTCACAAATTAGCTAGGAACTAGGAGATAGACGAAATCTCTATAGATTCCAAAAAGTAGAGACTATGTAGCTCACATTATTTTTTAAATCACAATAAAAAACTAAAAATAAGTTTTAAACAATAAGTGGAATTTAATGGAATTTGCTAGTCAGACTGCAATAGAAAGAAATTTTCTTAACTTGATAAATGTTATCTAATAATCACAATCAGTATGTCTACACACCGACATGACTGAGCAACTGAACTGAACTGACTGATTTCATCTCTTGGGATAATAAAGAAATCAAGATGAAAATAAGAATCTCTTTAGAAATAAAGATAGGAATGCTTAATATCAAAATCTTTGGGAGGTGGCCAAAGTCAAGCTCGAAAGAAAACATTTATCCATAAATCGATTACTAAAAAAAAAAAAAGGAAAATGCAAAAATGAAGTTATCCAAGCTTCATCTGAAGAAAGTAGAAAAAAACTGTATAAAACATAGGATTAAATAGATAGGCACAATTTTAAAGATAGACTTTGATATGTGACAGAAACTAACACAACATTGTAAATCAACTATATTCTAATAAATTTTTTTTAAAAATTAAAGAGAGTAGTCATGATCAAAATGTTGAACACTATCATTTAAAGACTACATTAAATAGATATAATGTGGAAAACTAGAAGAAAAAGAAAAAAAGGCAAAAACACCACAAAATGTTTTCAGGAATAAGAAATAAAGTTGGAAATAGATATAAAACTTCCCAATTCATTTTACGAAACTAGCATAATCCTGAAACAAACAGGCCAAAAGAACACAAAAAGATAAAACTATCAGTCAATTGCATTTATAAACTTCTATGAAAAATCCTATATAAAATGTTAATAAATTGAATCAAGTAATAACAATGCATTATAAATAACTCTTTCAAGAACATAACAATGTTTCTGCATGAGGGAGTATTTTATTTTATTTTATTTTATTTTATTTTATTTTATTTTTTATGAGGGAGTATTTTAAATCAAGTCACTGCAGAAAAAGATTGAAGGAAAAAATATATGAGTTTCATTTTAATAAATGGCTCCCCCCAAATATCCAAAATCAATTAATGGAATTTGCTGGCCAGACTGCAATAGAAGGAAACTTTCTTTACTTGATAAATGTTACCTAATAGAAGTTCCAGAAAGCAACATACTATTAGCAAATTAGTAACAAGAATCTCATTGAATTCAAGAATAAGATTATTATCCATTATCTCCTCTTTAGCACTGTGGGGAGATCTCAGGCAATGTAATCACACAATAAAAAAGAACTGATGTATAAATAGGAAAGGTTAAAACTCTATTTGCAAGTCATATGTCTTCATAAGTGTATCTGTTTTCTAAAGCTGTCATAAAGAAGTACCACAAACTAGAGAATCATATATCATAATAAGAATTGATTCTCCGACAATTCTGCAGACTACAAGTAAAAAATCAATGTGTTGGTAGGTACATGCTTCTCAGGCTTTCTTATCTCTTGCTAGCTTCTGGTGGTGACTTTCTATCCTTATTTTCCTTCTCTACATCACTCTCATCTTATCCTCTGTAGTCACATGGAAAATACCAGTCTTCACCTGGTATTTTGCTTTTCTTGTAAGGACACCAATCATACTGGTTTCAGCCCTCACTAACACCCTCATTTTAGCTTGATTACATCTGTAAGGGTTCTATTTTCAAATATGGTCACATTATAAGGTACTGAGAATTAAGACCTCAAAATACCTTTTCAGTTCAGTTCAGTCACTCAGTCGTGTCCAACTCTTTGCAACCCCATGGGCTGCAGCATGCCAGGCCTCCCTGTCCATCACCAACTCCTGGAGTTTACACAAACTCATGTCCATTGAGTCAGTGATGTCACCCAACCATCCCATCCTCTGTCGCCCCCTTCTCCTCATGCCTTCAATCCTTCCCAGCATCAGAATCTTTTCAAATGAGTCAGTTCTTCGCATCAGGTGGCCAAACTCCAAGCTGAACTTGGAGGTTCAGCTTCAGCATCAGTCCTTCCAATAAATATTCAGGACTGATTTCCTTTAGGATGGACAGGTTGGATCTCCCTGCAGTCCAAGGGACTCTCAAGAGTTTTCTCCAATATCACAGTTCAAAAGCAGTTCAAAATACCTTTTAGGGGAATACAATCGCACCCCAGAAAAAAATAGGGATACAAAGAATCAACTGAAAAATAAATAGAATTAATAAGTAAGCTGGAAAGGTGAACATACATAATATCAATTATTTATTTTACTTTAGACCAAAACCAAAAAGTTAAAAACTAAGGACAGAGAGAATGAGAGAAGGAGAGTGACTTCCATAAACAACAACAAAATGATAACAGTCTTACAATAAGCACAAAAAGGGTCATCACTATGTGGAGAAAAATTTACCAATGGGCATAAATAGCTGAATAATAGTGAAGAAACTCACTATTTCTGTAGGGAAAGATATAATACAGTGACAACACTCATTCAATATAAATTAAAAACACTCATTCAATACAAGTTAACATACACATTCAATTATGACCTGTTACAAAAGAAATCAAGATAGCAAATTTTATCTTTTTTATGACCAACAAGTTTTTTTTCCCCAAAATCATACTGAATACAGAACTTCAAATTAAAACTTAACTTCAAAATAAAAATTAACTTCAATTAAAAGAACAAACACTTATTGAGAACTAAGAACACTAAAGGGGAGTTCCTTGTGCTATCACATGAGAGCTACGATCGCACAATCAGTAAACACTGTAATAAATGCCACTTCTATGTCAGGCATTCATCTAAAAGCTTTACATATATATTATTAAATATAACTAAAACTCCTAATATATCTTAATTTGGCAGATGAGTTATTTTAGACACTAGATGACTAAGCATATTGCACAAATTATACATACCATTAGTAACTGTGTGGTCTCATTCTAGAGTCCGCACCCTTGACCTATACCATATGCATTCTGACGTTGAAATATAAAGTCAAAGTAATGAAAACTACTTGGCATTGTCATAATTACGGACATATAAGTAATGGGATAGTACAGAGTCCATATACTGACCCATGTGAATGTGAGATTTCAAAAGCTCTCCAAATCATTATGAAACTAAACATGTGGAAACTCATCCATTTAACAAATTTAAGTTAGAACCTGAAGGTGAAAAAGTGGAAGTGAAATCGCTCAGTCATGTCTGACTCTTTGTGACCCCATGGATTGTAGCTCACCAGGCTCTTCCATCCATGGGATTTTCCAGGCAAGAATACTGGAGTGAGTTGTCATCTCCCTCTCCAGGAAACCTTCTTGACCCAGGGATCGACCTCGGGTTTCCCGTGTTGCAGGCAGACTCTCTTTACCATCTGAGCCACCAGGGTACTCTTACCTCATAGTATTTAATATATATAATAATGCAAAATTACAAATAAAATAGAAGAAATATAGAACCTGTTATAATTTATATATACTATATAAACATGTATTATATAATATAAATACAATATTTTATAATATATTATACATAAATGTATCTATTAATACATAACCTATTATAATTTGTTATAATAGACTATTATTTTAGAGTAGTTTTTGGTTCAAAGCAAAACTGAGCTCTAAGTATAGAGTTTCCATATACCCTCTGTCCCTACAGAGGCACAGCCTTTCTTACTATCAACATCCCACACCTGAGTGGTGGGACAGTCATTACAGTGGTAAAACTTATGATGACATCAGTTCAGTTCAGTTCAGTTCAATTGTATCCGACTCTTTGCGACCCCATGTATCGCAGCACGCCAGGCCTCCCTGTCCACCACCAACTCCCGGAGTCTACCCAAACTAATGTTCATTGAGTCGGTGATGCCATCCAGCCATCTCATCCTCTGTCATCCCCTTCTCCTCCTGCCCCCAATCACTCCCAGCATCAGAGTCTTTTCCAATGAGTCAGCTCTTCGCATGAGGTGGCCAAAGTCTTGGAGTTTCAGCTTCAACATCAGTCCTTCCAATATTCAGGACTGATCTCCTTTAGGATGGACTGATTGGATCTCCTTGCAGTCCAAGGGACTCTCAAGAGTCTTCTCCAACACCACAGTTCAAAAGCATCAATTCTTCGACACTCAGCTTTCTTCACCGTCCAGCTCTCACATTCGTACATCACTATCAACCAAAGTCCAGACTTTACATTATGGTTTATCCTTGATGTTGTACACTATATAGGTTTTGACAAATGTGAATGACATGTTTCCACAATTATAGTATCAGACAGAATAATTCCACTAGGCCCCAAATAGTCTGTGTCCTCCCTAGTCATCCACACCCCTCCTCCCCACCCCACACAGCTCCTGACAACCAGTGATCTTTTTACCATCACTATAGTTTTGCCTTTTCTATTATGTCATATAGTTGTAATGATACAGGATGTATGCTTTTCAGCTTCTTTGATTTAAATTGAAATTTCCTCCATGTCTTCTCATGGCTTGATAATTCATTTCTTTTTTGCACTGAATAATATTCCACTTTCTGAACGTATCATAGTTTATATATCCATTCACCAATTAAAGACATCTTGATTGCTTCTAAGTTCTGGCAATTATGAATAAAGTTGCTATAAACATCCATCCTTATGTGTGGACATGCATTTTCAATTCATTTTTGTATATATCAAAGATCATTATTGTGGAATCACATTGGTAAGAGTATGTTTAGTTTTGTAAAAAGCTGCCAAACTATATTAAAAGTGGCTGTCCCATTTTGTGTTGCCACCAGCAATGAGAGTTTCTGGTATAATTTTCTTTTATAATCTACTTTCTTCACAGTAATTATCTTATGTATCCATTTGTTTGTTTATTCTTAAGTCTGTCTTCCCTTACTGGATTGTCTTGTTTATCACTGCTTTCCTAAGACATAAAACAGTGACTGACAAGTTATAGTAAGTGCCCTTAGTAAATATATGTTGAACAAATAAACCATTTAACGCAATTATTTCAAGTTGAGACTATATAATGAGCTCTGATAAAAGTAAATGGAAAAATACAAACAATCTAAAGAACACAAGTATACAAAAAAAGAAATTAAAAGTAATATATAATCAATAATATATTGAATGAAACTCAAATTCACTTAGAGAAAAGCAAATCAAAAAAGCAATAAAAATATTTTTTTCCATAATACTGAAAACAATGTAATAGATAATATTGAATCTTAATATAGCTATAAAAAACAATCACTCTTACATACATTTGGTGAAATTGTAAATTGGTAATTTGTAGTATATTACAAAACAAATGTAGAAAAAATAAGGGAGTGAAAAAAATTCCAAAATTCTCTTTTCCAAAAATTCTACTACTGGTAATCTATTTTTCAGAACTGGTTGCCCACATGTCTTGTGTATAGTGTGAATCCTTTATAAGAGATACATCTTTATGAATTACTTCTTTATGTCTTTATGAATTATGTCTTTATGAATTACTTCTGTAACTTAAAAAAAACCTTTAAAAAGCTAAATGAATGATTAATTATTTCAATTCTACACCCAAATGTGCATTCTTGATCAACTGACCCAGTAAGTGCCTTAATTCCAGGAGCTGACTGAGAAAAGTCTTATTTAAGGGTAAGACACTTTTACCATAGGAGATATGCAGTTTGTGTGTGAGTGTTTGTGTGTGTGTGTGTGAAAACTGGCAAGTTGTTAATGTTGAATTTTGTAATATATTCATATATTAATACACCATTTTACATAAGTTATTCCTGAATGATCAAATATTTTATTAAAGAATATCTTCCCTTGTGAAGATCAAGTATAGATTTTATGTGCTTAAATATCTAATATTATCTGAATAGAAGCTTAATTAACCATTAGAATCACCATCCCACCCCATGTCCCATTCTCTCTCTCTCACTCACTTGTGTAGCAGGGAGTAGGAAATGACAAAGAACACAGAGGATTTCCCCATCATACTTCCAAACCAATCTTCTTTAACTCACCATGCTAGCATACAGTTTGAAGGTTCCTAGAAAGCTCTGTTAAATGCATTCCCATCAATCTCCAGAAAGCAATGTATTTAATTCAAACAGTGTGGGAACATAGTCCCTCACACCGCCAACAATATAGATTTCTTAGCATCTCTTTTATTAACGAAGACAATAATCGTTACAAATGGATACTGTGTGGTTTCTAAATTCACAATTAAGTTATGCAAGTGAGAGGAAGGTGAAAAAGGTCTGGTAAAAGTCTAAAATTCAACTAGACAGGCACTTGTTTTTCTTCTTTCCAATGGGTCTAATAATAGGAAATAATCTAGAGGATCAACAAAAATGCACAGATTTAAATAATTAAATTACATTATTTTGAATATATGATATCTTTACTAAGATAAAAGACAAAGTTATGTCCTCTCAGCTATCCAAACAATTCATAGCTGCTCAGTTTTCTTATCCTGAGTTGGTTTCATAGCTAAAATAATTTCTTAAATCTGCTTTCTGAGATTAGCAGTGCCCTCTCCCCCAATTTGAACAAAAATAATTGGAAAGGCACATGTACAAGCTTCCAGTTTATACAAGCTCATTTATTTGAAATCCCTTGAGCTCCTCCAATTAGAAAACAAGTTTTTGAGTTAATATCCTTCAATTGTTAAAAACTTGCGTCAGTGCAAGAGCACGGTGAAACGTAGAGGTCCCAGCACACTGGCAGTTGATTGTGAGGGGATGTGATTGTTCCACATTTAGACTGGAAAGGGTTAGGAACTCTGCTTCCCAATGTGGTTAATGAATGAAAGGAAAATTGGACCCCTGAGCCAGAGTCAGTGACCTATGGAGTGAAAAATGTTCACAGGTTAACAAGGGCAACTGTTCCTTGCCATAATTCCCAAAGGAGGTAAATGACAAAAGGGGCCAATAAACTTTCTTGGTACTATTTGTTAATCCAGTTTCTTCCTAGAAAAAATACTTGGTGTAGCTCTGGAAGACACTGGCCTTGAACACCTTAAACTGTCTATGGTTGTTTCTTTTTGCTAATGATCATTTATTAACATACTTTAATAATTCATTTTTATAAGCTCAATTTAGATGCAGTAAGAGATTTATCATCCTATAAAATTTTAAATATTAAGGATATAATACACATTAATGTAAAAGGCAAGGTTGAAATCAGCTGCTAACTTCATAGTGACAAAGTAACAGTTTCTTTGTTATTTAAATGGTGTTATAAAATGGCTATGGAGATTTCTCCTTTCTTAAGTGGGAATTATTTCAAACTTTTGTTTAAAAATATTGTTTTCTCCTGGACTGAAGGGAGTTTTCATAGCCATGACCAGGCCAACCCCCCGGTCATGTTCAGATACAGAACCCCTGATTGGCTGTTGATGAGTCATTCCTAGTGAGGAATTTTATCTTAACACCTGCCTTATCTTTAACATCCTTTTCAACTTCTAGAAAAACAATAACCAAAAAGAAAAAAAAAAAAAATCTGGGACCCATCCAGTTTTGAAACACCTGCCTCAGAGATAAAGAAGTAATTTTAGGCATTTATAATGTCTTTAGTTGTGGCCAGGAATGTGTTCCTCCTATTGTGAGCATCCGCTGACTTTCTCTTCACTTGGGTCTTACTTCAGTCTAATAAATTGTAAAATGACAAAATATTCTCTGTTACCATAGAAAAGTCTGTATTCAGAAAATCCCTGAAGCTGACTTCACAGTAAATGCACTGTATGAGTTGAAGAAGTATTACAACACCGGTTCTAGTGAATCAGTCAACAATCTTTCATGATGCAATTCCAGTCTGATATTGATAATGTTCAACTAAAAGTTAAAAAAGGATATCCCAAGCTTATGTGACCACCGTGAACCAAAACAACACCATTAAAAAAAATTACAGACAAGAACTACACAGCTGGACACCAGAAGCACCAGCTTCACTTGGGCTATTAAGAAAATTCACAGTTAACTGAATAAAAAATATTTATTCTACCTCATTTATTTTTCCCTTGGTATTTAGATGTGTCCCATATTGGTGCCTTGAAAAGGTTATTACAAGGGCATAAATTTGTTTTAAAACTGTGGGCTAATTTGCTATGTAAACAGCACAAATTACTGAGCAATTACCTAATTTATGCTATTATATCAATTAGTTATATTGATTTTTTAAAATGTACTTTTCTCTAATGTGTACCTACATGGTCTGACATTAGCCAGTCCTTGCCTGAGGCTCACTTAGCTAAATTCTAGGCAATCAGAAACTGTCTGGATGGAAACTGTAGGCAGAGTCAGCAAAACTAACCAGCTTCCGAGAGCTTGCCTTGCAAAACCATAGTAACTAAGTGATGGCAAATGTCATACTACCAAAAACAAAGTTTAAATAAATAAATAAATAAAAACCTTAAATAGCTTCATAAGGTCCCCTTCATGTTTTGCTTTCTGGGAGTCTGCCGGCATAAGCCTGATGAGAAAGAAAGACAGAGAAAGGAAAACAAGTCAGCAGAGGGCAGAGGAAAGAATGTTACGGAGGCCTGTGGTTAAAACTGTGATGGCAGTGAGTGTGCTCAAGAGCTCCTTTAAAATGACAAGTTCCAGACAGTTACAAGGATTGCAGAAGATGGAGAGAAATTAGAATCCTCATTCATTCATTCAACAGTTCTACCACTTTGGAAAAAGGGTCTAACGACTTCTCAAAAAGTGGATCATACCATATGATCCAGTAATTCCTCTCCTAGGTATATACCTGTTAGGGGCTGACTTGTAACTAGCTCACGGCCACCACAGACCTGGAGTGCAAACGCCTGGGGTGGGCAAGGCTATCTCCCTCTAGGTTACTGAAGGGGAGGCTGCCCTTTTGGTTTCAGTAGGCCAGGCTGTTCCTGCCTGGGGCCTCAAGGGCAAGGCCACAGGACACGCCTGAGAGGGCAGGGCTACCAGTCTTAGCCAACAGGATGGGACTGCTGCCTGAGGCCCCATTCCAGCAGGCCTGGAAGGAGAGGTCACCCCTGCGGTGGAGCCAAAGGGCAGAGCATCTAGTCAAATAGGATTATTCTGAAATCCTAAGATCTAATGGAATTTGCCTAGCAGGATTTTTAGACTTGCAAGGGACCTGTTATCCCTTTCTTCTTTATAGTTTCTCCCAGTTTCCCATTGGAATGGGAATATTTATGCTATGCCTGTCCTATCACTATAATTCTAAGAGCATGTAACTTTCCTAGTTTTATAGCTTCATATCTGGAGAGGAATTTTGCCTCAGGATGAGGCATACCTTGAGCTTCACTTAGATTGACTTAGATGATATTTAGATAAAACTTTGGACTTGGAGTTGGTGCTTTGGAGGCTGCTAGGATGAGGTGAGGCTTCCGTGGTGGCTCAGACGGTAAAGAGTCTGGCTGCAGTGCGGGAGACTTGGGTTCGATCTCTGGGTCGGGAAGATCTCCTGGAGAAGTAAATGGCAACCCACTCCAGTATTCTTGCCTGGAAAATCCCATGAATGGAGGAGCCTGATGGGCTACAGTCCATGGGGTCACAAAGAGTCAGACATGACTGAGCGACTTCACTTCACTTCAGGATGAGGTGAATGTATTCTGCATACAAGAAGAGTATGAACTTGGAGGGGCAAGAGTATAGAAAGCTATGGACTAAGTTGTGTCCTCCACCCCAATCCGAATATTGAAGCCCCAGTCATCAACAGGTCTCAATTTGAAGGTAAGGCCTTTAATGAAGTAATTAAAGTTAAATGAGGTCATAGGAATGAAGCCCTCATCTAAATAACCTGCTATCTTATAAGAAGGGGAAGAAACACCAGGAATATATGTGCACAGAAAGAAGTCCACGTGTAGATAAAGCAAGAAGATAGTCACCGGCAAGTGAGGAGTAGAGATTTCATGAGAGACCAACCTTTCCAGCACTTTGATCTTAAAATTCCAGCCTCCAGAACTGTGAGAAAATAAATTGCTGTTGTTTAACCCACTCAGTCTGTGGTATTCTGTTTATAGCAGCCTGAGTAGACTAATACAAGGTACGTAAATCATGTATATGCAAAATCTCTGCACGAGAATTCCACAGAAGCACTGTTCGTAACAGCACAAATGTCCATTAACTGATGAAAAGATAAACAAAATGTGGCATATTTCTACAATGAAATATTCTTTGACCATAAAAAGAAGTACTGATACATATGATGAATGTATAAGCCTTGAAAACATTAAGCTAAATAAAAGAAGCTAGTCACAGAACACATTTTATACAAATCTGTCTACATGAAACGTCCAGAAAAGACAAGTCTCTAGGAAAAGAAAGCAAGTTAGTGGTTGCCTATGTCAGAACGTGGAGGGGTAAGGGGACTGAGAGCTTAACAGGTACAGAGTTTCTCTGGAGTAATGAAAATGCTCTAAAGCTTAGATGATAGGGATGGCTGTACAGGTTTGTGAATACCGAACAATACTGACCTGTACATTTTAAATGGGTGAATTTCATCTTAAGTGAATTTCATGTCAATACTTTTTTTAAAAAAATTAGCATCTTCCAAGGCCCCATTAGTTAATATTGATAGCTCTGTTCACAGACAGTATACCCAGTGACGCTGTTCTTCAGGCAGGACTATTTATCAGGCAGGACCCCATCTAGTATAGAAAGCAACTCTGATTCTTCCTTCTAGTCCTAAAATTTTACAGCAAGTGCTTCATTTTCCTCTTTGTCTCTTCCACTATTCCTTCCTTTACCTTCTCTTCCTTTTACTTACCTTAATGAATAATTTAGTCCTGAAAGCTTTAGACTAGGCAGATCAAGGTAACTGACTATGTCAGCATTACAGTGGGAAACATGAGGCTCAAAGAGGGATGCCAGAAAATCAAACGGGGTGAGGAGAGTGCCCACGTGGCAGGAATACCTTGGAAAGACTGAGTTCTACTGGGTTAACAAGGGTGTGTACATGGGGGTTGGCCTGGCATGAAATGTCAGAGCCTTCGGAGGGTGAGAGGGCATCCCACCAGAAGGGTTGCTCCGTCTACAGTATCAGAGCCTGAGTGGGATGAGCAAAGAATATATACAGCAGAGTTCCAATGCAGGGAGAGAAAGAGCAGAGTGAGTAGTGTATTCTTGAAGGGGGACAGCCTAGTGTGAGATAGCAGAGCCCAAGAAGGACAAGGAGTATGTCCAAGAACGTGGGCAGTTAGAATCCAAGCAAGCTGAGGAGGACATGCATGTAGAAGAACAGTCCAGCAAAAGTTGCTGGAGCCCAAGTGTGCTAACAAGGGTTTCTATGCAAGTAGGTAGGTGGCCCTGAGTGGAAAGTCAGAGCCTGAGCAAGGTGAGAAGCATGTCCATATGGAGGGGGTGTCTAGTATAGAGTGTTGAAGCCTGACAAAGCTAAACAGGGCATTGGTGTGGAAGAGAGTAGACAATGCCTTGGGAGTCACAGCTCAATGGGGTGATGAGGTAGCCACAAGGATGATGTGACAGCAAGAGGGATGAAAAACTGCTCACATCCAGGGAAAATGTTTAAGTAAATAAACAAATAATAATGGGTACATTATTCACTTCATGTGAAAGGATTTATAAATATCACAATTGAGAAAGCTAGATAAACTGTTCTGTTACATATGAATTAGAGGTTTTGATGTGAACTCATAATTTTATCTATTTATACCTTATGGCCATAGAAAAGGAAAATAGAAGGTATACAAATGGGTCACATTTGTTCTAAAACTTCAATGTGATTAAGAGTCACCTGTCAAGATTTTGAAATGATTTTCATATTCCAGGAAAATCAGAAAATGGATCATGATCTTAGGAAAACAAGGCTGGTTTAACATTTGAAAGTCAATGTAATTCACTATATTAATAGTGAAAATGAACGTTGCTTAGTTGTGTCTGATTCTTCGTGACTCCATGGACTGTATCCTGGAGTGGGTAACCTTTCCCTTCTCCAGGGGATCTTCCCAACCCAGGGATTGAACCCAAGTCTCCCACATTGCAGGTGGAATCTTTACCAGCTGAGCAACCAGAGAAGCCAAAATAAAGAAAAACGACTATATGATTATTTTAGTTGACACAAAAATTCAAATGATAAAATTTAATGCTTTTCATGATAAGAGAATATCAGCAAATAAAGACTACAAAGAAACTTCACTAATATGATTTATGACATTAAAAAATCTGGCCTACGTTAACTCGGCCAAAGCTTTATTAGAATAGCATACAGCTTGATACAATTCCTTAGCAATCATCGTTCCTTCCTCTCCTATCAGATATGAACTGTGGTCTGAAATCTATTCCATTTTCTCTGATTCTCCCCTTTATCCTTCATAATCACTTCTGCCAATATATCTTTTTCACACTTAATCCCATTTTAATGTACAAGTTTCAGAGGAACTGAATTATGAGCAGAGAGTTCCAAAAACAAGTGTATACAAATGTTAATAACAACTCTACTCTTAATAGCTCTTAAATGGAAGCAACTCTGATGCTTATTGGAAAATTGATAAATTATGGTAGGTGTGATGATGTGCAAGTTTTAATTACCCATTATCCTAATTTCCTTAGCTTTAAAATGGAAATATAATAATATAATCTCTTCTATCATAGATTTTATGAAAGATAAAATATATTCATGAATATGAGGTGCTTAGAATAATTCTTGAATTTGGTCAATCTAATATGATTATGTTGTCACCCTGCTTATTTAATTTTATTATATGCAGAGTACATCATGAGAAATGCTGGGCTGGAAGAAGCACAAGCTGAAATCAAGATTGCTGGGAGAAATATCAACAACCTCAGATATGCAGATGACACCACCCTTACGGCAGAAAGTGAAGAGGAACTAAAGAGCCTCTTGATGAAAGTGAAAGAGGAGAGTGAAAAAGTTGGCTTAAAGCTCAACATTCAGAAAACTAACATCATGGCATCTGGTCCCATCACTCCATGGGAAATAGATGGGGAAACAGTGGAAAAAGTGTCAGACTTTGTTTTTTGGGGCTCCAAAATCACTGCAGATGGCGATTGCAGCCATGAAATTAAAAGACGCTTACTCCTTGGAAGGAAAGTTATGACCAATCTAGATAGCATATTAAAAAGCAGAGACATTACTTTGCCAACAAAGGTCTGTCTAGTCAAGGCTATGGTTTTTCCAGTGGTCGTGTAGGGATGTGAGAGTTAGACTGTGAGAAAGCTGATGCACTGATGCTTTTGAACTGTGTGTTGGAGAAGATCTTGAGAGTCCCTTGGACTGCAAGGAGATCCAACCAGTCCATCCTAAGGAGATCAGTCCTGGGTGTTCATTGGAAGGACTGATGCTGAAGCTGAAAACTCCAATACTTTGGCCACCTGATGCAAAGAACTGACTCATTGGAAAAGACCCTGATGCTGGGAAAGATTGAGGGCAGGAGGAGAAGGGGACAAAGAGGATGAGTGGCTGGATGGCATCACTGACTCGATGGGCATGAGTTTGAGTAAACTCCGGGAGTTGGTGATGGACAGGGAGGCCTGGCATGCTGCGATTCATGGGGTTGCAAAGAGTCGGACATGACTGAGCAACTGAACTGAACTGAACTGAGGATCCACTGGAGAAGGGATAGGCTACCCACTTCAATATTCTTGGGCTTCCCTTGTGGCTCAGCTGGTAAAGAATCTGCCTGCAATGTGGGAAATATGGGTTCTATCCCTGGGTTGGGAAGATCCCCTGGAGAAGGGAAATGCTACCCAATCCAGTATTCTGACCTGGAGAATTTCATGGACTCTAAAGTTCACAGGGTCACAAAATGTTGGACATGACTGAGCGACTTTATTACTTTTGTTTCTTTTATTATTTTTTGATGTATTCTCTGACTGACTGCCCTAGAATTACAATTAACATCTTAACTAAAACAATCTAGCTCAAATAATTATCTACTTTATTTTAATATTATATAAAGGTTTTGCTCCAATATAATTCCATCCCCTCTCCTCTCCTTTGTGATACTATCATCCTACAAATCACATCTTTGTACATTATCATCTCTACAAATCACATCTTTGTACATTATCATCTCTATAAGGTATAAACATAATTTTTAAATTACTGATTTAATTTTCATAAAAGATTTATGAAAAAGATATATATACTGTAATCTGTTAATTTATGTAATGACTTTTATCAGGGTTTTTACTTCTTCATGTTGAAGCAAGTTATTATCTAGTTTCATTTTAGCCTAAAGGACTTCCTTTAATAATTCTTGTATACCAGGTCTGCTTAATGATAGTCTTTTAGTTTTAGTGTCTGAAAATGAATTAATTTTTTCTTTATTTTTGAAGGGTGTTTTTGTAAAATACTTAATTCTTGGGTAAGTCTTTCTCAGAATTTTGAAAATATCATCTCATTGCTTTCTGGTTTCCATTGTTTCTGATGAAAAGTCAGCCATTAATCTTATTGTGGTCTCTCCCTGACTTGGGGACTCAGGTCAATTTTTTGCTCACTAGTCCTCTACCAAAGCTCACTTGTCCTCTACCAAAGCTCACTTATGCCACCATTTGGAGTATGCAGAAGGAGTGGGCCACAAACATGCGGGTGAGGCACACAGAGCCACAGGTGCCCATCAGCCATGAGGATGTCTACAGATGAGGCATCCCCAGTGGCTCTTGGGTAGCCTCCTCACAAAGTTCATGGTGGGACCCATGTCCCTTTAATGCTCTCTCAGAGTCCTACTACTTGTCATTCTCCCATCCTCTTTTTTTTTTTTTTTCATTTATTTTTATTAGTTGGAGGCTAATTACTTTACAATATTGTAGTGGGTTTTGTCGTACATTGACATGAATCAGCCATGGATTTACAGGTATTCCCCATCCCGACCCCCCCCCCCACCTCCCTCTCTACCCAATCCCAGCCTCTTTTTGTCTCCAACTGCTGTAGTGCACACTCGGTGCTTTGGATAGAGAGAGAAATGGGCCTCTGTGGCAGCATTCCACTCACCCTGCTGGGAAAACTGGGTGCTCACTCAAATGTTCTTCCTTTCCTCCTTGGGAAAATCTCTGGCCAAGTTCTCTCTTGGCACTGGACCATGTCACCTTGGAATGGGGTGATATAGGTAAAATCAAATGATTCCTCTCACCCTCTTGAATGGTTTCCAACTTGCTTTTGTTGTTCTTGTTGTTCCAATTAAGTGCCAGAAGTTCTCCTGGACTTCCATAAAAGCTCACCTATCCATGAATAACTGTCTAAAATACTGTTCTCTAGAGAGAGGGTAGAGTACCTGGAGCCAGCTCACATACCACTACAGGGTCCACTACCAAGACGAAGCCTGTATACCTAACACCCACTGCTGGGTGGGTCCTCTCAGAGGCCTTGGTGTATGGTGCTGGATCCCCAGATCCCTCAGGGGTACTTCTGTCTGTGGATGGGTGTCAAATTGTTGTTGAAGGGGGGATACAATGAGGCATGTTTTATACAGCCTCTTGCTGACATCACTCCCACATCATCCACTTCTCATAAATAAATGCTCCTAGTATTGTTGTAAGACTTCTGGTCAATTTTTAGAGTTTTGAAACATTAATTTTCATTATTTTATGGAAGCGAGGATTTTCAGAATTCCTTACATGGCCATTCCATGGTGCTTTTCCTGACTTCCTTTTCACCAGAGAATATGGTTACCATCATCTAAACATTTAAAATAGATCTTTGCAGAAGATCTATACCAATAAGATGGATAAAATTTTAGAAATGCAAACTTGATTGAGGTGCCCCTTATTATTTAAACCGTCCAAACTCTTGGATCAAAGTTTTCTGAATAAAAATCAAAGATATCATGACGTTTGATTCCAAATTCACCATTTCCTTCCAGGCATCCTATGACTCAGAACTGTGCGCCAAGTGTGCTGCATTCCCTCACAGCTTTCAATTTCTACATGCTCTGTTCCCTTTGTTCGGCCAGCTTGTCTAATGAATTCCTTCTAGTCATTCTTCAAGTCAAAACTAATCATTCCTTCTCTGAAGCTCTTCTGTAATCCCAGAGGTAATGTCTTTTTATATCTTCACCACTTCTTGTGCATTCCTCCATTAAATCACTTTACATATAGTATGTAATTGTGGTTTGCCATCTCTTTTCCCATCACGTAAGGGTTAGAATTACAGAATTTCAATTTTTTAAACCCTATGCTTAGGAAAATGCTTGCCATATGGTATGAACTGCTTGAATGTTGCCTGAATAATTGGGTAAGAGTGTTGAGAGTCACAGATAAGGAAGTTTGGAAGAGGGAGATAGCGATTAAGAGGATTGTGGTGCTAGCCATTTTTAACCAGAGAATATATTTGGATACTTTTTCTTTATCCCTTCTCCAGTAAATGATAAATAACTTTCTTTCCTGGTGAGGAGAATCCCCTTTAGCTTAGTAATGGCTCTGAGTACACTGAGAGTTAACAGTTCAAGGCTCAAAGGAAAAGACTTGGCATGGGCAGGGATGGGAGGAGAATTATGCGGCCAAAATATTTCTCTTCATTTTTTCCTTCAACTCTGGGAAGGGAGAAAACATAAAACTGAGCATTACACTAAGCATTAAACAAGAAAAATGTTCTCACTTTATGATTAAAGGATAACGGTGCTCTTGTGATGCTGTCAGGTACAATAAAACAAACAAAATAAATTTTAAGTAGTAATCTCGTTTGTAGGAAGTTATACTGGTTGACATGTCATATCTTTTTCCATTTGTAGTCTTCCTAACTTTCTGATTTGTTTCCAACAAAAACTGGTGTTAGTAAGATGAATAAAAACCTAACCATGGGAAGAAGTTGATGGATAGCTTTATGTGGTGTGCATGGAAAAATCCTCCTCAGGAAAGAATCCAAATTACTAACTGGAAAAGGGCGGGAAGAATAACTCATGTCAATAAAGAAAAGTTATGAAAAATCAAAAGGTCAGGACTTTGGATATTTGTAAGTTAAGGTGTATTTTGACTTGCCCTGGAGAGATTCAAAAACTACTATTGAACTGAATTACTTCCAGTGAAATTACTTGGCTCAAATAATTTCCTATTTCAATACCTTGCTTGCTGAGAGGACAACTGAAATAGACCAGTGCAACTAATAAGCCAAATTACATAATATTTGGGGGAGACCTTGAAACATGACAGAGTAAAATATATTGCATCCATATTTCTATCATGCATTGTTATTGTAATCAAGAGTTAGCTGTTCAAAGTAACTGAAACTTTTCTCAAACTTTTTTTATATTCCTTCTTCTATAATTAGAATAGTATAATTTATTGCCCCCAAAGAGAAATTAATGTGTGACAGATATAAACTGCATTGATTAGTTTAAAATTAAGAATTACAAAAATACAAATAGTAAATACTGGCTTTCCTGTCACTTCATTTTAAAATACTACTAACTGATTAAAAATAATGTTACTAATATATACGTTACTTTGGGCAAGTGATCATCTATCAGTTTTCTGGTATTAAGAAAACAAATGTACTAAAGTCATTGATCTGAAACATATTAAATTTCCATATTAGCTGGTATCCCAGTTATTACATATATCATATACACATACAATTATATATGATATATAATCAAATACAATTACATATGATATGTACATCTTTTTAATTCAGTTTATTTATTCCAATACTTAAACAATATTCTACTGTGTTTCTAAGGGCAGAAACTATTACCTCTTCCTGATTTATATGAAATGTATTACTAGTTCCCCATTATAGAAAGGAATATGAGTTACACATAGCTTAATTTATACATTCACATTCACACAACTAAGAAGAGGTTAAGTTGGAACACAAGAATGTTTGACTTCATATTCTTCCCACTCTTTTCTTCCTTTTTTCAACACATATTTTTGAGTGTCCACTATACACCAAGTAATGTGCTAAACACCACAGGTTTAATCACAAAAAGACCCCCCAAAAGGAAATTACTGAATCAAGCATCAAATAATGTAGCATGGTTGACTGAAAATAGAGTTTGTGTTTCTAATATGTAAAGGAACATAAAAACAGAGACCATCAGAAATAATAGCTTTTCTAGATTGGGCTTATAGCCTAAGGACAGGGCAAGGGGTGAGGGATGTCACTGAAGTTATAGGTCAGAAAAATAATCTCCATGACAATGGGACACAAATAGTGGCTGAAATGACAGTAGTGTTAGGAGATTCTGGACAGAGGTCAAAGTGAGAATGAGCCCAAATGATTTAAAAAGACAATTTCTCTAGGGCAGGTCAATATTTGGAATAGGCAGAAGTTTAAATCTTTTGGTTATAATAATT
Source organism: Cervus canadensis (assembly GCF_019320065.1). NCBI lineage: Eukaryota > Metazoa > Chordata > Mammalia > Artiodactyla > Cervidae > Cervus > Cervus canadensis. Next base: position 22,451,628 of record NC_057388.1, on the reverse strand, counting down.
TAATTCTAAAGATAGAAGTCTAATAGGCTTTAGGCTAGAAAGAGAGGCAATCAAGGAATGACATATTACTGCCATGGATAATGGGATGGCTAAGCTTATAAAAACAAAATTAAGATGGAGCATGTATCCAGGGTATTATTAGACTCTAAGGAGAGAGAAGTCCTAGGCTAGCAGGACTAACTTCTCTGGTTTACAACTCTTATATCTTCACTGGCTAACCTCAGGACTAGTTCTATACCCAGGAAATGCAATAATACACACATGCCTCTTCAGTGATCTTAGCTACATAAAGAGAGAATGGAACTATCCAAAAATCAGACAGATCATTACAACAAACAGAGACAACAGGAAAGAAGAGAAGAAGAAAAATATGATTTGGAGAAACACCCATGGGGTTTTTCTTCCTTTCTTAAATTTCTGAATGACTAATTTGTCCCTGGATACCACAAACATCAATTACTCATTTTAAAACTGCTCAGAACATTTTTTTTTTAGTTTTTTAAAAACATTTTTCAGTCATTAGTCCAAGTTTATATAAGCAGAGCTTAGATATAGCCCCTCTGAGCATTCTTATTTATGATATACGGGATGCTGTTCTTTTGAATTGGGTAAATTTCCATTCACCTTATATTTAGGCCTCCCAGATCTTGTTCTATAATATAGAAGAAAGGCAACTTGGTTCCACCAGAGGCTACATGTAAGTTATGGCATTCTCATAAATGTTACTTGGGCTAGACCCTAGAGAAGAAGCAAAAAGAGATTCTCCATGGTCAGCAGTGGTGAACGAGAAACCTCTAGTTAGATCCAAGAAGGAGAGCATGGCATGTATGATAGCCTAGTGGTTTCACTATAGCTGTCACAGTTTATAGTACAGTACATCATGGTTAAGAGACAGACTCTAAAGAAGAGACAACTGGGTTTCAATCTCAGCTCTGCTACTTACTAGCTGTGTGAAGCAGTAAAGTCATCCAACTCCCTGGCATCTCTGCTTGCTTATTAGTAAGATGAATATAATAGGATTTATTTCAAAGTGTATTATGACAGTTACAGGAGTTGATATATAAAGTTGTCTTATAAGAACACTGCAATTATTATAATTGCTATTATTATTATTATTTGTGGTTGGTGATACACTGTACAGGTTTTGGCAGTAAATAGTCTTAGCATGACCACACCAGAAGTGTGCCTCTTTTCTATTCATGCAACTAGAATCTGACAGAAACTAAACTGAGATTCAAAAAATACAATGACTACTCCTTACTGAAAATTCAGATACAGATGACCACAGGCAGAAGTCAAACAACTGATATTCTGAACTAAAACAGAACTACCTAACCTAGTATTACTGGTTAATTGTCTTGAACAAGAGATCTCCTATGCTTTCTAGAACATAAATGTTCTTGTAACATACCCTCCTTTGCCATCATTATCTCAACTGTTGTGCTGACCAGGACATATCTCAACTTTGATCTGATCAAGAAAGCAATTAGGTTTTTGCTCTTCTTCTGCAGACATCATATTTAGCATAGGGTTTTCTAGATGTTTTATCATACCTTCACTCATATTGTTTGAATTTAGAGTTAACTAAATCCCTGTGCTGTCCTCAATATTCTGCAAGTTATTGGTTGATAGGCAAGATAAGCTCTACTTTATTGCTTCTCTTACTTAATAAACTACCTATTTTAGTTTTATTATTTCCAGTGAATAGTGACCTCATGCATGCTGACACATGTTCAGTGGTTATACAAGAGATGTTGATATTCTGTCTTTCATGCATCAAGTCAGTCTTCTTTTCTCACTCTCTTGAACGTCTGCTTTCCAATTTATTTGAAGCCACTATCCATTTGACATGAAAAATGCACTTACAGTCTTGTGGCTAATTACTTCAAGGAAAGGTGAAAAAAAATCTCGATTATGGCATGATTAATTCCATGTGCTTCAACTAAAGCAACTGCATATTTCAGAATTTCTCTGCAAAGACAATTTTCAGCAATTTGCTTGTGTTAAACATTGCATTCCGTTCCTCCAATGCTGGACTGATTTTTCTATGTATCTTCAGAGAATCATTCCTATCCCATAGCACATCTTAAAGATCATATACGTCTATGAAATTTTACACAACTGAATTATCTTTATTAGCTTTGACCAAGTAACTATCACCTCTCATGTCATTACTCAGGTTTTTAGCTCTTGGCTTTTTAACTTCTCATCACAAAAATGAGAGGAAGGTCCAGGAAGGAGGAGACATGGGTGTACCTATGGCTTCTTTTTGTGATGTATGACATAAAACCAAAAAATTATATAAAGCAATTATTCTTCAATTAAAATTTTTTTAAAAAGTGAATGGTCACATGGTGATTGACTGTTCCATTCAAGATTTGACATGAAGAGCTAAAGTTGGAGCTTGAGACCAGACTGAGGAGTGCAACTCATATCATTGATATATAACTATTATCTCTGATACTCAATTTCATATCAGGAATGTTTCTCCTGTTGCCATCAGACAGGATTATTTGCAATAAAACCTCATGACTTTTGCAACTATCCCCAAGGATGGGACTGGATCCTCAGTGTGCTTCAGTTCAGTTCAGTCGCTCAGTTGTGTCTGACTCTTTGCAACCCCATGAATCGCAGCATGCCAGGCTTCCCTGTCCATCGCAAACTCCCAGAGTTTACTCAAACTCATGCCCATCAAGTCGGTGATGCCATCCAGCCATCTCATCTCTGTCGTCCCCTTCTCCTCCTGCCCCCAATCCCTCCCAGCATCAGGGTCTTTTCCAATGAGTCCACTCTTCGCATGAGGTACTGGAGTTTCAGCTTCAGCATCAGTCCTTCCAATGAACACCCAAGACTGATCTCCTTTAGGATGGACTGGTTGGATCTCCTTGCAGTCCAAGGGACTCTCAAGAGTCTTCTCCAACACCACAGTTCAAAAGCATCAGTTTTTTGGCGCTCAGCTTTCTTCATAGTCCAACTCTCACATCCCTACACAACCACTGGAAAAACCATAGCCTTGACTAGATGGACCTTTGTTGGCAAAGTAATGTCTCTGCTTGTTAATATGCTATCTAGATTGGTCATAACTTTGCTTCCAAGGAGTAAGCGTCTTTTAATTTCATGGTTGCAATCACCATCTGCAGTGATTTTGGAGCCCCCCCCCCCAAAAAAAAAAAAGTCTGACACTGTTTCCACTGTCTCCCCATCTATTTGCCATGAAGTGATGGGACTGGATGCCATGATGTTAGTTTTCTGAATGTTGAGCTTTAAGCCAAGTTTTTCACTCTCTCCTTTCACTTTCATCAAGAGGCTCTTTAGTTCTTCTTCACTTTCTGCCATAAGGCTGGTGTAATCTGCATATCTGAGGTTATTGATATTTCTCCCAGCAATCTTGATTCCAGCTTGTGCTTCCTCCAACCCAGCATTTCTCATGATGTACTCTGCATATAAGTTAAATAAGTCAATATACAGCCTTAATGTACTCCTTTTCCTATTTGGAACCAGTCTGTTGTTCCATGTCCAGTTCTAACTGTCGCTTCCTGACCTGCACATAGGTTTCTCAAGAGGCAGGTCAGGTGGTCTGGTATTCCCATCTCTTTCAGAATTTTCCACAGTTTATTGTGATCCACGCAATCAAGGGCTTTGGCATAGTCAATAAAGCAGAAATAGATGTTTTTCTGGAACTCTCTTGCTTTTTCGATGATCCAGCGGATGTTGGCAATTTGATCTCTGGTTCCTCTGCCTTTTCTAAAACCAGCTTAAACATCCGGGAGTTCATGGTTCACATATTGCTGAAGCCTGGCTTGGAGAATTTTGAGCATTACTTTACTAGCGTGTGAGATGAGTGCAATTGTGTGGTAGTTTGAGCATTCTTTGGGATTGCCTTTCTTTGGTTAGTACCTGATAATCTTAGATTATTTAGAGGCTCTAACTCTCAGATTCCTCATATATTAATGGAGATAATTAAGACTGGAATATTCTTAATAGGGATGTTATAGGATTAATTAAGATAGATAAAGTGTTCCACATAATGCTTGATACACAGAAATTACTCAATAAATATAGCTATTACTATTTCTGAAAATATGCACTCACGAAAAATCTTTATGAAATAACTATTAATTTAGATTAAATTACCTTGTATCAGGTTGTGATTAAATGTAAAAGAACTAGAATTTGTTGAAGACTTGAAATAAACAGAACTTTATACATATGACTTTATCATCTTTTTGCTTAAACCATAAAGGACTTGAGAAAAAAAGAAGAGAAAACAACTGTATTATTTTTTACTAAGTCTAAGAACTAAAAAGATGGCAAATGCCCAAGTAAAAACCTATCCACTCCTTGATTTCTTCCACCATATTACTATTATACTTTCTGAATTCTTACACACATATTCTGTAACTAAAAATTTAGCACTAAAGTATTATGTTTACTTTGATAACTGTTTCACTTTTTAAAATCTATGTTAGGTAGTATAGCCTTAATGACTTAAGATCCTTTAGTAGATAGACATATACATCTTCAGATTTAAAACAGATAAAAACGGCATCACCTCCTCATCTGGTTTGACCATATTGGGACTTAAACACCTATACATACACCTATATATAACAATTGATGAATGATTCATTCTGTAATTCCATAGGTTGAAAATACTGGACTATATGATGGGCCTGGATCTCTCTTCAGGAAAAGACTTGTCAACGTAGCTGGGACTGCTGTTGGTGAGTAGTGTTCAGCTGTTAGCCACTGTGGTGACTGTCTCAGATATAGAGATGTGCCTCATCTAAGGTTGTGTCCCTTCCTATGAGACAGGCTGGGACCTGGGACCATTTACTGAAGTGCCTGCACCTGGACAAAGGTCTCCTACATCAGCAAAACACAAAGAAAGTAATGGGGAACTAAAAATAACTGTGTGAATGTGCAGTTGGGACTAATTACAAAAACAAGATACAAAAAGACCCAAAACCCAGCAGAAGCAGGGTGTTAGCAGCAAAAGCAGGGTATTGTACCAAGCACACAGAATCACCAAGAAGGCGGGAAGACCAACTAAGCTGCCCCACTATCCCAACCCCTGGACTCACCCCTACATGCACGCATGCATGCATGCTAAGTCGCTTCAGTTGTGTCTGACTCTGTGCGACCCCATAGACGGCAGCCCACCAAGCTCCTCCGTCCACAGGATTCTCTAGGCAAGAATACTGGAGTGGGTTGCCATTTCCTTCTCCACTCACCCCTACACTCATCCCATACAAGGAACTAGCTCACCCCACCCCCACCCCCACCACCAGGCAGTGAACAAGGGAATCTTGTTTTCATTCCCTCCTGCTGAAGCAAGAGTCCCAGGAAAGCCTTGCCTGAATTTCTTGTCTGGCCTCTTATCAATTGTTACTGATTAAGGAGGCCAAGAACCCTGGTCAGTAACACCTAAAGTGGCCCCACTTTCTCTCTCAAGTATCCCTGACCACCCTTTGATTGCAGCTCATTTCCCACAACAGTACACATGCCCTTCTACGTTTACTTCTTCCAACAGCATTAGTATATGGCATACCTGACGTATTTATTTCTGTGCTATTGCTTTTCTTTCCCTTTCAGAATTCAAGCTCAATGAAGGCAACATTTGAGGTCTGTTTTGTTTACTGCTACATCCCAAGAGCTTAGAAGATTACCTGAAGCATAATACTGGCTCGATAATTGTTATTTTTAAATAGTTATGAGCCATTATCTTACCCTCTGTTAAGGGAGAAAGGTTAAATACATGCAGTTATCTTATTCTATATGTCTACGTATTTTTTGCCTGTCTCCCTCAACTAGAATGTGAGCTCCAGGAGGGCAAGGGGATTGTATCTGTTTTGTTCAACACTGTACCCCAGCAACTAACATAGTGCCCAGCAAACAATAAATGCTTAATAAATCCTTATTGAACAAATGCCTGAACAGATACAATGGGGCCACATAACAGGCCGTAATTTCTCTAAGAGAAGGACAACGGAACTTCTGCCCTCCCGATACTCTTGGTATAGGAGTCAATAGTATTCAATAAACAAAAGTATTTGTAACTTGGATTTTCCTTAAGTGCAGCTTCAATGAAAAAAGATGCTTATTTATAACAATGAAGGTCCACTTTGTTTTTCCCCTGGTTACCGATCCATGTTTATTTCCTTAGACAAAATCTAGGAAGAAAGAGAGGGACTATGAGCTCGATTTTACACAGAGCCGCCTAAGGCCACTTAGCTATCTCTTTGTCATTAAGAAAGTGTATCTGAGTTCTGATTCTTAAATTTGGCCTCAAATCTTTCACATAGTAGACTCTCTCTTGTCCAGCAATTTAACTTCACATCCAAAACCCCCTTTCTATGGGAGAAGGGATAGATTGGGAGTTTGGAACTGACATGTACACACTGCTATATTTAAAATAGATATCTTTGACAAAGGAGGCAAGGATATACAATGGAAAAAAGACAACCTCTTCAACAAGTGGTGTTGGGAAAACTGGTCAACCACTTGTAAAAGAATGAAACTAGAACACTTTCTAACACCATACACAAAAATAAACTCAAAATGGATTAAAGATCTAAATGTAAGACCAGAAACTATAAAACTCCAGAGGAGAACATAGGCAAAACACTCTCCAACATAAATCACAGCAGGATCCTCTATGACCCACCTCCCAGAATATTGGAAATAAAAGCAAAAATAAACAAATGGGACCTAATGAAACTTAAAAGCTTTTGCACTACAAAGGAAACTATAAGCAAGGTGAAAAGACAGCCCTCAGATTGGGAGAAAATAATAGCAAAAGAAGCAACAGACAAAGGATTAATCTCAAAAATATACAAGCAAACTCCTGCAGCTCAATTCCAGAAAAATAAATGACCCAATCAAAAAATGGGCCAAAGAACTAAACAGACATTTCTCCCAAAAAGACATTACAGATGGCTAACAAACACAATGAAAAGATGCTCAACATCACTCATTATCAGAGAAATGCAAATCAAACCACAGTGAGGTACCATACACGCCATCAGGATGGCTGCTATCCAAAAGTCTACAAGCAATAAATGCTGGAGAGGGAGTGGAGAAAAGGAACCCTCTTACACTGTTGATGGGAATGCAAACTAGTACAGCCACTATGAAGAACAGTGTGGAGATTCCTCAAAAAACTGGAAATAGAACTGCCATATGACCCAGCAATCCCACTTCTGGGCATACACACTGAGGAAACCAGATCTGAAAGAGACACGTGCACCCCAATGTTCATCGCAGCACTGTTTATAATAGCCAGGACATGGAAGCAACCTAGAGCCCATCAGCAGATGAATGGATAAGGAAGCTGTAGTACATATACACCATGGAATATTACTCAGC